>NC_045746.1:16022183-16038399 GCF_008692095.1 Etheostoma spectabile
GGAGTGCTGCGCCTCCACAGTCACCGGACCTGAACCCAATTGAGATGGTTTGAGGTGAGCTGGACCACTATAAATAGTTATGAATATAAAGGAAACGCATTGAATGAGAAGGTGTGTCCAAACATTTGGCCTGTACTGTATATTATGGTCAAAGGTTTGGGGTCATTTAGACATTTCCATTGCACTCCACTGGAGATAGAATCGGTTACATTGTTTTTTTTAACCAGGGCAGCAGTTTTCAGATTACATTATGTGCTTACATAATTGCAAAAGGGTTCTCTCATCCTTTTTTTACACACTTGAACATTATGGGTCGTAGATAAATATTTAGGCAATTAACTTGTCGGTCATCCCTTTGTTGTGAGTGGCTTCCTGCAATTATTGATTTTGGCGGTTGTCTTGTTGACGCTGGTGAAGTTTATCTACACTTTGGATTGTTTAAGTTAAGGCGGTCCTTCATGTTTATTCAGTCAGTTTTGTAACATTAACATTAGATAAGGGATTCATTGGTTGCAGACCTTAAAGAATCCAGGTATTTTACTTGGAGCCCATTCCAACCTTTTTCTCTTTCTCTTCTCTTCTCCTCTCCTCTCCTTTCCCTAATCCCTTCTCCTCACTCTCAGACACTAACACTTGTAATTCCCAGCCAGATCCGTTGGAGTCAAAGCTGTGATTTGAGTCGTCAGCGACAGGGCGGATTAGCAGAAGAAGCCTGAGTGAAAGCACTTGCTATATTCCCCCTCTCTCCTCGTGTGTGTGTGTGTGTGTGTGTGTGTGTGTGTGTGTGTGTGTGTGTGTGTGTGTGTGTGTGTGTGGTGTGTGGTGTGTGTGTGTGTGTTTGTTTTTCAATCTAAGTTGTTTCTTCCCCACCATTATCTCATAGCTTCTCATTAAAAGCAATGCTAGCGTTCTTAAAGCATGGTGGTCATGTTTTTAATCGTAAATGAAACGGGTGAAATGGCTAAAAAGCAGATGAATACCTAATTAGAAGATTAGCTTGATTTTTCTATAAAGGTCTAATACATTAAAAACATAAAAACTCCCCAATTGGCTTTATTGTGGAGCAACAGAATTAAGTAATATACATTTGCCAATTATCAAGCTTGATAATCCTGAAGAATAGGGTTAGAAAGAATCGGACCGGATCATAACGCAAATTTCTGTTCCTCATTTCGGTTCCACTTTGTCGACGGAAATATTTTTTCTCTGTTGTTCCAAAATTGACGTAAAAATATCACACTCTCTGTAGTCTACCGTTAACTAGTTACTGCAAATATAGGCTTTTAAAATGCCATCTTTTCACTCTGGGCTCACCAAAATGGACGTAAAAGCATATTAACCATTCAATGCACATGATTGCTAGTAAACATATATAACACCGCTGCTAGTCTATCGTTAGCTAGCTAGCTAGCTTTTAGTGCATTTAACATGTCTAAAGCGAAGTGGTTGAAAGTGTGGCTGTTTTTCACAGCCAAGGATTCCAACATCGCAAAATGCAACAAATTTTTCAAAACAATTACGTGCAAAGGGGGAAGCACGTCAAATTTATTGAAACATGCGGCAACATACTTATTATATATTTAAGTACTTTCAAACATTAATATATTGTTAAATTTTAAAAAATTATAATTTTTAACTCTAGAAAAGAGACTTTTTTGATGTCATTTTACAGTTTTTCAAGAATCGGTTAGGGAATCTAAATCGTTTTTAAAGTACCGTCTCGGCATCAGAATTGTAAAAATAAAAACGATACCCAACCCTACTGAAGAAGCCCTGTAGTTTGATGGCCTATATTTGGCAAATTCAAAGTGTTTACAGATTACAATTGTGTGCTGAGTTGTTGCGTCCGAGCTGTCACAGAATGACTTTTGAGCAGTGGTGTATTGCAGTCACAAAAATCCATTCACTTTTAATTAAAAGCAATCTCCAATTTTGTGACTAATGGATTTCAGGTCAGGGAATGTCTTTTGGTGGCCCTAGCCTGGATCTGTCGTGACATGATACGGCAGTTTCAGCTTCTCTCGTGGCAACGTTTCACTGGAGCAGAATTTTAATAAAGGGATTTTGATTAAAAATTCATTCTTTCCTTACACCCTTCCACTGAGGACAGCTTCTTTGATCTTATTTGGGTGGGTATGGGAGAAAGGGAGCATGAAGAAGGGTGTCTGCGAAAGGCAGAAATAGAGAAGCAGCAAAGAAGACTGAGTAGCAGCCCTTCATCTATGTCATTCAAACAAACTGTCATCTGTCCTGTTAGCTAAGAGCTCTCCGTCCCTTTTCCTACTGTTCTGTTTTTAAAGGCTACAGCTAATGATGGAGCCGCTGTCATCTACTCCAATACGCACAACCCATCTCTGTGTAAACTTTGGCTATTTTATAACTGAAGTTCAAACTGATTGGGTTGTTATAAAGTTGATGGTGAACAAACCATCAGATACTGTCAGAATAAAAGCTGCAGAGACTAATGGACTTTAGTTGTTGTCAGTCTGTGACTCAACAGCTGTATAGGACTCTTTTTTTTTTAAAGAGACCGTTGAGGACAAAGGAAGAAGTGAGACTTGTACGCTACTATAGCAATGATGGCAGGACAGAAAAAAGACGAAAAATGTTAATCCTACAGGTGAGAGTTGTGTTTCTGAATGTTGGAAATCCCAAGTCAAAGCTTTACATAGAAAAATCAAACACAGGTAATTAATTAACTAAAACACAAAAATAAATCCGTACATAACTGTAACAGACAAAACAAAAGCAATTTTATAGCGAATCACTGTCCTTGTTGCTTTTAAATATGGCTGGCTACAACCAATAGTCCTTTTCATCGTCCATTAATCTACTGATTATTGTTTAATCAGTAAAATGTAAAACAAATAGTACAAATTTTCTATTCTAAGAGCAAAAGATGACCTCTTTTAATGTCTTTTTACTCCAAATAACATTCCCTCTCTCTATATATATATATATATAATATTGTCATATAAAACACTCAAAAGCAAAAGAATCTTCACTTTTGAAAAGCTAGAACCACTGATAAAGATGTCCATGTTAACCACATTCAAGGTGTTTTAGATTATTTTTATTATCAATTAGTCTGCCAGTTAATTTAGATTATGTTACCAGAAAGTAGTGACAAATGTCCATCAAATTTATCTGAAACCCAAAGTGACAATGACCGTTAGTCCAAGACAAATATATTCAGTTTACTATACGACAAAGAAAAGCAGCATATCCTCAAAATTAAGAAGCTGAAAATAGGTAATGTTTGAAATTCTGGCTTCATAAATTAATTAAATGATTTACCACTTATCAAAATTGTTGCTGATTGATTTTCACCTCCACTTTTACATGCTGGGAGTGATAACATCTGAAAACCCACAAACGTGGGAAATTAAACCAATGTAGGTCAAACCATAGTGCGACTCTAGTTACGCTATGTTCAACTTGGTCTTAGAAACCGTTCTTACTGGATAGGAATCAGACGTAATTTGTAAAATGTCCATTAAGCTTAGCTGCAGTTACAGGGACTAGAATTGGCCTGCTGCCAAAATGTTAAATCTCTTCAGAGGACAGGTTGCCAAAACGCTGTCCAATAAACAAACTCTTTATCAGTCCATGTGACTTTTGTTTACAAGGCAACTTTAGTTTGCTTGCACCACAACTGTTTGCAAAACAGATCTCACCCTGGCTTGTCCTCTGCCCAGATGTGCCGTAAGTGCACCTGAGAGCTTTACATGACCTTCTCGTCTGACTCTCTGACCGCACACAAATAGTGGGTGTGCACACCTACTACATGTAATAAAAACTTCCATGCAATATTTCAAAACAACCTCCCAACAACTGAATTGATTAGATCGACAGAGAAGTAATTATCAACAATACTTTAAGGACAAATTCAATTTTAATTCACAAAATGTGAGGATTTGCTGCTTTTCTCAGTAAAATGGTGACTTATAATGAGCTTGAGAGGATTATTCATGCTTTTGTCTCATCGAGATTAGATTATTGTAATAGTTTGTTCACCTGTCTTAACAAGAGGGAGTTTGCGCGTCTGCAGGTTGTGCAAAATTCTGCAGCACGCCTGCTCACTCGCACTCGCAGGAGGGAACACATTACACCCATTCTCAAAAGTTTGCACTGGCTGCCTGTATTTTACAGGATGCACTACAAAATCCTGGTACTGACTTTTAGAGCTCTTCATGGACAGGCACCAGACTACATTAAGAACCTCATTCAGCCTTATGTTTCCACTAGGAACCTCCGGTCGTCCAATTTGAACTTGCTGATGGTTCCTCGGACCCATTTTAAGACCCGAGGAGACAGATCTTTTAAAGCTGTGGCGCCTCGCCTCTGGAATGAGTTACCTTGTACCATTCGTTCTCTTGTTTGTATAGACACTTTTAGGAAACAACTAAAGACCCACTTTTTTAAACTTGTTTTTTAGTTCAATACTGTGTTTTACTGTTTCTGTATGTTGTTTTAATTTATTTTTCTTTATAAACTTGTGCAGCACTTTGTGACCCTGGTCTGTGAGAAGTGCTATAGAAATAAAGTTTACTTACTTACTTACTTTTCTCTGTTTTGACTAGTTGTTTGAAGACATTCATTCTTGGAAATGATTTGTTGATTGACGGTCCGTCTTTGCCAATACCCGCTTAATAAAGTCAGTATTGTCGCAATACCTATTTCAATGGATGCCAATCCCTAGTGCAGTCTGACGCACGTCCACACAAATGAAATCACACACAGACATTTTCAGGTGCAGCCACACCCTAACAGACCCTCACAGACACACACGCACGCACTCCATCTCGGGTCATTGTGTTTTTTCACTCTCTCCTCCACCAGTCCGCCGACGTCTGCCAGCATTTACAGGTTATTTGAAGCAGGTAGGCAGTCTGCCAGTCTGCAGGAGGCCTTCAGAGACAGGAGCTCAGACAGCGCTTCCTTGTTTACTTTCATGAGTTCTTGACTGGCCACTCTGCTGCTGCCGATGCAGTGTCAGACATGTCAGAAAGTGCCTAATGTTTTAGTCTGCAAAAGCATCAAAAATACTATTGTGGAGCTGACCTGCTAAGTGGCATGCCAAGAAATGAGTGTGTGTAATGTGTGTAAAAGCATTGTTATCAAGATAAAAAAAAAAAAAGCATCGGAGCTTCTTTTCTGTGCTTTGTTCTCTGTAGTATAACCTTTTTTCCAAACATCGCATTATAGGTGTGAAGGATTAGAGTTCCGCTAATTACATGGTTATGAATGGAATTATATCTCCCTGAGGTTACTGAACAATTTCTGTGATAATAGCAGTCTTGTTATTCATAAATCAATGTATGCCAGCAAGCCTTTTTGTGAATGTGCCGTGAAGGCTTCGCTGCCTCCATAGTCTTATTTCTACTGTGAAAAATGTGGAATTTCATGTCTGGTTTCAAAGAAATCTGAGAGTAGAGTCTGGATTCAAAAGTAGCACATTTTGTCTTTGAAGCCAAATCTGCCAGTTAACGCATGAAAGATGTATCTGTTATTGCAGCTTTTTCCATTTAAAATGTTGTCTGTATAAAAAAAAAAGTTTTTCTGTTAAAAAAAGGACCAGTGTTATATTCTTTGTTTAAAAAGTGTTTGACTGAAATTACAAAAGCTCATAGTATCATCTCATTAATATAGAGTAAATGACTGAAATATTTCAAGAACTTACTCGTCAGGTTAATGAGGCATATCCCATGTAACACACACACACACACACACACACACACACACACACACACACACACACACACCCACACACCACACCCCAGTTAATGAAAGTCAAGAGAGAGATAAAAAGAGAAAAAGTGAGAGAGCTAAGAGGCAGTGAGAGCCCCCCAGAGAGAGACTGGACGGCCTCCAAATGTTCCACTCTGGAATATCTTCAAGGACAATCCTAAACACTGATATAAGAGAGCTGTGGAATCGATTGCTCAAGGTGTTATCTGCACTGTTAAAATGGCTGGTATTAGTCATGGCTAAAGGTGTTACCGAGAGAGTGAGATGGATTAATCTTAATAGATTTCACTGCACTGCAGATACAGTACTCCTGGGAGTAGCCCCCCCCCCCACCCACCCCCCTCTTTTTTCTATCTCCCTCTCTTGCTATCTGTCAGAAGAAAAGTAGCTGTAGCTGTGATGTACAGCCGGTGCTTAATTTGCCCAAACTTCGATTGTAGATGTTTTGTTACTTGTTCAAAAGCAGCACACATTTGACAGCAATGCCTGTTTTTATTCTGACTCCAGCAGCAGCTCCGGAGCCATTATTTGTTGATGTATAAAGCTCGGGCAATGAGGTACTTCAGACCATGGCAGCTGTTGACTTAGAGATCTTGGTAACGCATTCAGAGGCAGTCAGCAGACAAAGCCCTCAGTGACTGACGGGGAGATTGGGTTGTTTGCTCCTCTGTGATGTACCTGTACAACCCTGAGGCAGGCCAGATGTGTTAGTTTAGCGATTAGCAGAGGCTTGGATTGATAAAGTCAACTAAAATACTCAGTGTTTGGGGAGAGGTCAGTGGGCAGGTGGGAAAGCGTTGTTTATTGTATGTTGGAACAAAAAATACAATGAAAGAAATTAACTTAAAGATGGCTTTCTAACTTTCATTTATCCTCGCCCCACCCCATACAAACGGTAAAAGATAAGGCAGGGGGTATTTATTAATTAATTTTTTACTGTCAATAAATCCTATGAAAAAACTAAACCAACAATTCATTAGTCCGTTGACTTTTTGCCATGTCTTTGGTACTCAATACCAGGCCCCATTCATTCCTACTGAGGATGTAAATCTTCAGAAATAGGTCACAAATATAATTACATTTTTAGTCACACTAATTTATTTGCTGTATTATGTTGGTCCGTTGATCCCCCACTTTGGTCCGAATACCTCAACAACTATTGGATGGAATGCCATCATACTTTGTAAAGACATTCATGATTTCCATGCGATGAATTATGATGACTTTGGTGATTCTCTGACTTGTCATCTGCTGCCACCAGCGAGTCAAAGTTTTTTAATGTACCAATACTTTCCTGAAAACCTGAAAACTAATGGCATTCCAATCAGCTCAGCTGTTTTTAATATAATTAGCAAATGTTTGCATGCTAACAGGCTAAACTAAGATGGCAAATATGGTAAATATTATCTAGAGATGTGTTTTTTTGTACCTTTTTGCACACAATAGAGCTCAATGGCACAGATGAATAAGCTATTTCAGGCTTACAATACTTAGGATCAGTTTGAATTTATTGTAGGTTTTAGGTTTTTATATGGCTTTGTTGCCACACTTATATCTGGCAATAGCTGTTATACTCTCCAAAGAATCCGTCTCCATTTTCAAAACTACCGAAGCATAAAAACGTTGAACCTTGTTTTTCATAGTGTAACAACAGTAATAACTGGGACTGATACTAAATTTGAAGACAGGAAACAGAATCTTTGAAATATGTTTCTCACAGGATTTCCTGCTGATAAAAACCTCCCTGTTTGTTTTCTCATGCCAGCAGCAAAACAGAAACAGTCATTAGGAACTAGATTACATCTGGAACCTGTTTGTCTCAGTTCTGTGGTCAAATAAATTATATTTCACAGGACTTGCAGTGGTGTAGAAAGTGTGAAGTGTATGCTGTGTTGATAGCATGATGCTAATGTAGTGCTCAAATCTGGCTCCATGGGACTTTTTAAAGCTACAGTATACGTGCAACTTTAATACCTTGTAAGCCGTGAAAATGTTTTGTATTTTGTTGTTTGTTTGACCTTGACCTTCTTTTGTTAACCTGTAGTTTCATTGTTTTAGCAGAAACAAATGCACTATGAAATTCATATTTGTTTGTGGTTTTACATCTAAAATATGTAATATTTTGTTTGCGTTTTGTCATTGTTTCCTGTAGAAGCTAAAGCAGAAGAACCAGCAGCTGAAGCAGATCATGGACCAACTCCGCAACCTCATTTGGGAGATCAACTCCATGCTCGCTGTCAGGAGCTAAAACAAACACACCTTTATATACAACGCACGCGCACACACACACACACACACACTCACACACAAAATTCCCCCAAAAATGGGATTATTTGGTTGTGAACTGGACGTGCGACAGGGTACCACAGGCTGGCTGAGGCTGCACTTTACAGAAGAAATAGGGACTTTGGAAATATAACCCTGTTTCCTGAAGAAGAAGTAAAACAATAGAAGGAAAACCGACAGGAGACACATGAAGACGAAAAGGCGCTTGACACCACAGAGACATGAAGAGAGGCCCAATAAAACACCGGGAGGGAGGGAGGGAGGGAGGGAGGGAAGGAGGGGGTAGGTGACATCAGACTGGTCGATGACAGAAAAAATTATGCCTACCTCGATATTCTGTATTTCAATCCACATATTGAATTAATAGTTGAAATATTAAGTGTTATGTTTTTCTAGGCACTAGCTCAAGAAAGGGGGTTATGCCTGTATCACGTTGGTATATTCTATTTAATCCCAAACTTCTGCCAATTACAAGTATTTAAATCAAGGGAAGCCCTACATTTAAAATGCTTTTATATGATCCATAAAAATGTTAAGAAGGACAAACACTGTGGCCAAGTTATGAGTCTTATTCTTACTATATTGACCTGCTTTCTTATTTGATGTAATATGTAAACTCATCCATGCTCTACTCTGATTGGACTTGACATGTCAATACAATACTTTAAGGATTCTGCTGAACTGTAAATCTTGCTGTGATTTAAAAAAAAGAAGTCAACGCTTTGTTGTGCTGTGCTTTTGTTCGTCTGTGTATCAAGCATTTCAAAATCACTCCTTGCACTAAAAGTTAATCTATAGTAAACTATATGTCGGATTATAGTAACAAAAAATAATCTAGATACAGATTCCTCTTGACATTTTACATTGTAAGAATCAGCTTGTCAGTGCTCTTTGGTGGACAAATAAGGCTACGGTGGCAGTGTTTCTTAAAAATCTTAAACCTAGTTTGGCATTTCTTGTTACTTATCAGCCGTCCTATGCACAGATACTGATGTATCTGAGATAAGATAATATGCTCAAAGTTATGTCAACCCAGCCATTTTACCGGTCGAGCTTGGTTGGGTACTGCACCGTAACAAAATAATGATAACCCTTAAATGTGGCTCAGCGATATGTTATTTTATAGGAATAAATAAATTATCAAATCAATAAACCCACGGTTTGCATGAGTGCAGCTTGTTTTTAGTAAGTAGATAAATAATGTGTAATTGGACCATTATCTGAGGATGTATTGAGAGTGATCAAAGTTTGATTCATTTCTGCAGAAATAGTCTTAAATGGGACAAAAAATCTTCCCTATCACTCAGGAGATCCTATCAGTAAATTTAATGTATTTAGGAGTGATTTCCTCGGGCGCATGATAAATACTGGCCGTTTTTTGATACTGTATGAGGCCAGCTAATTTTACTAGGTGGAGCTTTTGGTCTCTGCTTACGTTTCGTATCTTTACCCAGACAAAATTGTTTTATTGAAGAGAAATGACAGATGAAGTAAGAGAGAGAAAGAAGAATTCATAAAGGACCTCATTCAATACAAACATGAGCTAGAATCTGAGTACATGTGCGCACACACAAACACCCCACTGTCAGCTCAGATATGCATGAGATAATATGCATGATATGGGTGCGTTTAATAATTCAGAGCAAAGACGGGGTCATATCTAAGATGTGTTATGAGGGTATGGTCCTCAGGGAGACCCAGAAGGACAGATGCAGCATTGGAGCAGCGGGTAAAAAGAAGAAAAATCAATGCTCTGAGTAGTGAATAATAAACCCCTCCTCAGTTGTCTAATACAAAGGTGGTTATTTTATCTCCGAGGGCGAAGCAGAATTATTTCTGTACAAATGGAGTGTGGGACTCCCCGACCTGTGCCAAGGCAGAAGTCAGGGACTGAGTACTTGTCAATGCAAATGATAAAATCGAATAAAAATTTGCTAGGTTATACTCTGATGTTTACAATAAATTAAACAGTGTCAGTGGAGGAATGGAATTTAGGAGAAGCTGGTATGACTATTTGCTGTGCGAATTGTGGAGAATTTGTCCTTGATTCTAAAGAACTGAGGCCCAAACTGGGTTTTTGTTTCACTCTAGTCTACTGCAGATTAAATATTTTTTTTCACAATATTTCCTTGTCCCAGACAAATTGTCTTGATCTAAGACAAAATTCAGAAAGCATTTAAAAAGTATTAAAAGTAAATAAGTTTCAAGTTTGTATAAGTCATGTGTAGGTTAGACAGGGTCAATGGTACAATGTGTAATTTTAGCTAAACTGAAAAATCAATTTGCGCAGCATACATTTCATGTCATGTTCAGGAGCCACAAAAAATGTTTCTGAATGCCGCCATTGGCCTTGCTGAATAGTATCAATAAAGATTTGGACATTTCAGCCCCCCAGTATCAACAGTAACATACAGCAGAGATAAGCATATTCAAGGACATTTCATATTCCATATAAATTTCCTGAAGAGTGCTGTGAGTTTCTTAAAAATACTTGTGGGTGACACAAAGAAAATTTAGGCAATATGTTCATTTTTAAGATATTTATTCTCCCTATCATAGATATAGGTAAGGGCATCCACATTTCTATATATTTATCTACTGAGTTCATTATTACTTTATAGTTTGTCGGTGCTAAATAGAGTTTTATTTTGATGTTCAAATATGTAAAATCAGATAAGAGCTTGAAAGTAATAAGTATTGGCTTTTATTGGTCTTTCATTCCATAAAACAGCATTAGTGATGATTTTGAAACATTTACTTTATATCTGCAGATCTAAACAGTGCTGGTATGGATGTGTTTAATTGTTTTAAGAATAAAATGAAATTGTCAGCAAAAAGAGCTAATCTATGATCTCTGTTGCCAATTGTAGTCTCCTGTATTTGCCTACTAGATCTAATATTGCTAACGCCCTGAATAACCAAAACTGGCCAGTGTGAGCCCCCCTCCCAACAAAAAAGCCTATTACATTTTTGTTTACATAAATAAAGTCTTATTTATGTAAACTTAATACAGAAGAGGCACAAATAGTTACAGAAAAATTCTCTAGAATTCAGAAAATGAAGTGTTTTACATTTGAAATTTCAATTTTGCTTAACCCTAACCTGTAAGACTACACTAGACTTTAAACTGGTTTAACCTGTTCATAACCTGCTTACTTTGGTCAGTTTATGCAGGCCTGTACAGTTTACAGTATGATACTATGACTTTTTGTGGTTATACTATGCCTTTTTTATCACATACTATCATTTTTCATGACATACTATACTATGGCATATTTATGACTTTTTGATGGCATGCAATTGTATGACTTCCTTATGGCATTGCATACTATGACGTTTTTATTACATGTATCAACATACTATGCTATGACTTTTTACGACTTTTTTCGACATGCTATACTATAACTTTTTAGGATTTTTTCCGACATAGCCTACTATACTAGGACTTTTTATGACTTTTTTCAACATACTATACTATAACTTTTTATGATTTTTTCCGACATACTATACTAGGACTTTTTATGACTTTTTTCAACATACCATACTAAGACTTTTTATGACTTTTTCCGACATACTATACTAGGACTTTTTATGACATACCATACCATGACTTTTTGAGTTTTTATGAAATACTGTACTGTGTTTTATGACTTTTTTCAACATACTCTGCTATGACTTTTATTCAACATACTATACTTACTAGACCTTTTCAAGTTTGTTTTTTTGACAAAATATACTTTGACTTTTGTCATGAGTTTTTTTTTCTTTTTTTTCTGCATGCTAAAGCATAACTTAAACTCCAAACCAATGCAGTCTGGCCTTCACAAGTATCATAACAATTTATCCTATGCAATGACTTTTTTTTTGGACATACTATACTATTACTTTTTTCTACCTACAATACCATTGCATATTTATGACTTTTTTCAACATACTATTCTATGACATTTTTATGACTTTTTTCGGCATACTATTTACTATGACGTTTATTTTGACTTTTACATGAGTTTTTTTCGTGACTTTTCCATATATTATTTTTGGGGCATTTTAGGCTTTAATTTTCTACCTACAATACTATGATTTAATTTTTTAAGACCGTTTTGGACATAATATACTATGACTTTTTACTTTTTATGACATACGGATAGCCTAATGAGATGAGCTGTTAAAGAAAAAATGAAGATTGGAGGGTTCAGTTTTTTTTCTACCTACAATACTATGAAATATTTACAACTTTTTTTTCAAATTTACTAAACTATCATATATCTAGTTTTGCTTAATATACCAATACTCCTGGCCATCTTCATGCATAGATATTTAATGTGTGGCGTCCAGCAGAGTTTATGGTGGAGTACACCTAGAAATTTATTTTCATAAACTCTTGTTTCATTATTAATTACTTTTGATCTTTCCAACATACTACAATATGACTTTTTTAGACTTTTTCGACATACTATGATTTTTTATGCCTTTTTTTCAACATACTATACTTTTTATTACCTTCAATTCTATGATTTTTTAAAACTTTTTTCGACCTACCATTCTATAACCTTTAACATACTATGCTATGTATTTTCTTTACAACTATTTCGATATACTATACTATAACTATTTTATTACATTTATTCAACATGCTATTCTATGGCTTCTTTCAACATACACTACCGTTCAAAAGTTTGGGGTCACCCAAAAAATTTTGTGTTTTCCTGAAAAGTCAAACTTATTCACCACCATACGTTGTGAAATGAATCTAAAATAGAGTCAAGACTTTGACAAGGTTAGAAATAATGATTTGTATTTGAAATAAATTTTTTTACATCAAACTTTGCTTTCGTCAAAGAATCCTCCATTTTCAGCAATTCCAGCATTGCAACCTTTGGCATTCTAGCTGTTATTTTGTTGATGAATCTGGAGAAATTGCACCCCCCGCTTCCAGAAGCAGCTCCCACAAGTTGGATTGGTTGGATGGCACTTCTGGCGTACCATACGGTCAAGCTGCTCCCACAACAGCTCAATGGGGTTCAGATCTGGTGACTGCGCTGGCCACTCCTTACCGATAGAATACCAGCTGCCTGCTTCTGCTCTAAATAGTTCTGCACAATTTGGAGGTGTGTTTAGGGTCATTGTCCTGTTGAGGATGAAATTGGCTCCAATCAAGCGCTGTCCACTGGGTTGGCATGGCGTTGCAAAATGGAGTGATAGCCTTCCTTATTCAGAATCCCTTTTACCCTGTACAAATCTCCCACCTTACCAGCACCAAAGCAACCCCAGACCATCATATTACCTCCACCATGCTTAACAGATGGCGTCAGGCATTCTTCCAGCATCTTTTCATTTGTTCTGCGTCTCACAAACGTTCCTCTTTGTGATCCAAACACCTCAAACTTGGATTCATCCGTCCACAACACTTTTTTCCAGTCTTCCTCTGTCCAATGTCTGTGTTCTTTTGCCCATCTTAATCTTTTTCTTTTATTGGCCAGTCTCAGATATGGCTTTTTCTTTGCCACTCTGCCCTGAAGCCCAGAATCCCGCAGCCGCCTCTTCACTGTAGATGTTGACACTGGTGTTTTGCGGGTACTATTTAATGAAGATGCCAGTTGGGGACCTGTGAGGCGTCTGTTTCTCAAACTAGAGACTCTAATGTACTTATCTTCTTGCTCAGTTGTGCAACGCGGCCTCCCCCTTCTTTTTCTACTCTGGTTAGAGCCTGTTTGTGCTGTCCTCTGAAGGGAGTAGTACACACCGTTGTAGGAAATCTTCAATTTCTTAGCAATGTCTCGTATGGAATAGCCTTCATTTCTAAGGACAAGAATAGACTGTAGAGTTTCAGATGAAAGTTCTCTTTTTCTGGCCATTTTGAGCGTTTAATTGACCCCACAAATGTGATGCTCCAGAAACTCAATCTGCTCAAAGGAAGGTCAGTTTTGTAGCTTCTGTAACGACCTAAAATGTTTTCAGATGTGAACATGATTCCACAAGGGTTTTCTAATCATCAATTAGCCTTCTGAGCAAAGACAAACACTTGTACCTTAGAACACTGGAGTGATAGTTGCTGGAAATGGGCCTCTATACACCTATGTAGATATTGCACACAAACAGACATTTGCAGCTAGAATAGTCATTTACCACATTAGCAATGTATAGAGTGTATTTCTTCAAAGTTAAGACTAGTTTAAAGTTATCTTCATTGAAAAGTCAATGCTTTTCCTTCAAAAATAAGGACATTTCAATGCGACCCCAAACTTTTGAACGTAGTGTAAATTTTTATTTTATGACATTTTTATGACTTTTTTCTTCCTACATACTACAGTTTTTTTTTTACATTTTTCAACATACTACACTATGACTTTTTAAGACTTTTTCGAAATACTATATTATTCTATGATTTTTTTTCTCTCACTTTTTTCGACCTACTATTCATGACCTTTTTCATGCATACTATGTATTTTTTTTAAAAAACTATTTCTATATGCTATACTATAACTTTTTTTTCCGACAACTATACTATTACTTTTTCCTCCCATAATACCATGGAATTTTGTGACTTTTTTTCGACAAACTATTTAGGACTTTTTTATTACTTTTATCAACATACTATTCTATGGTTTCTTTCAAACTACTAGTCATGACATTTTTATACTTTTGCTCTTTCACATACTATACAAATTCTTTACTATGACTTTTATCGCACAACTATATCACGATACCATAATAGAATCTTTTTCACAATATTATACTATGACTTTGACTTACTATACTAAACTTTTTATGACATACTTGCTACTACTTTTTTATGACTTTTTTTCAGCATATAAACTAGGACTTTTTGACATACTATACCACAACTTTTTTTCCGAGATCTATACTATGACCTTTTAAACATATGTCTTTTTAAGACTACTCGGAATACTTTACAAACTTTTGTTAATTTTTTTACATTCTACACATTACTTTTATGTCACTTTTTTACTTAACATACAATACTTTTTACGAGTTTTTATGACATTACTATACACAGATTTTTTATGACATAATATAACATGACTTCTTCAACATACTAAACCATGACCGTTTGCCTTCACTCAGGTAAATGATAAATACAACTCCAAACCAAGCATAATGGGCTTCACATTACAGGGTTGGACAATGAAACTGAAACACCTGTTTTAGACCACAATAATTTATTAGTATGGTGTAGGGCCTCCTTTTGCGGCCAATACAGCGTCAATTCATCTTGGGAATGACATATACAAGTCCTGCACAGTGGTCAGAGGGATTTTAAGCCATTCTTCTTGCAGGATAGTGGCCAGGCTCCTCCAAAACCCAAAGCCCCCCAAAGTGGCTCAATAATATTTAGATCTGGTTGCTGTGCAGGCCATGGGAGATGTTCAACTTCACTTTCATGTTCATCAAACCAATCTTTCACCAGTCTTGCTGTGTGTATTGGTGCATTGTCATGCTGATACACGGCACCTCCTTCAGGATACAATGTTTGAACCATTGGATGCACATGGTCCTCCAGAAGGGTTCGGTAGTCCTTGGCAGTGATGCGCCAATCTAGCACAAGTATGGGGCCAAGGGAATGCCATGATATGGCAGCCCAAAAAACCATGCACTGATCCACCCCCGCTTCACTTGGCATGCAACAGTCTGGTGGTACGCTTCTTGGGGCTTCTCCACACCGTAACTCCCGGATGTGGGGAAAAACAGTAAAGGCGGACTCATCAGAGAACAATACATGTTTCACATTGTCCACATCCCAAGAGTTGCGCTCTTTGCACCATTGAAGTCGACGTTTGGCATTGGCACGAGTGACCAAAGGTTTGGCTATAGCAGCCCAGCCGTGTACATTGACCCTGTGGAGCTCCCGACGGACAGTTTTGGTGGAAACAGGAGAGTCATTTAATTCTGCCGTGATTTGGGCAGCCGTGGTTTTATGTTTTTGGATACAATCCGGGTTAGCACCCGAAATCCCTTTCAGACAGCTCCTCTTGCATCCACAGTTAATCCTGTTGGATGTGGTTCGGCCTTCTTGGTGGTATGCTGACATTACCCTGGATACCGTGGCTCTTGATACATCGCAAAGATTTGCTGTCTTGGTCACAGATGCGCCAGCAAGACGTCCATCCATCCATCCATCTTCATCCGCTTTATCCGGTATCGGGTCGCGGGGGCAGCA
>NC_045746.1:16038424-16053774 GCF_008692095.1 Etheostoma spectabile
GGTGTGTGTGTGTGTGTGTGTGTGGTGTGTGTGTGTGTGTGTGTGGGTGTGTGTGTGTGTGTGTGTTTTTCAATCTAAGTTGTTCTTCCCACCATTATCTCATAGCTTCTCATTAAAAGCAATGCTAGCGTTTCTAAAGCATGGGTGTCATGTTTTTTAAATCGTAATGAAACGGGTCGAAATGGCTAAAAAGCAGATGAATACCTAATTAGAAGATTAGCTTGATTTTTCTATAAAGGTCTAATACATTAAAAACATTAAAAAATCCCCAATTGGTTATTGGGAGCAACAGATTAGTATATACATTTGCCAATTATCAAGCTTGATAATCCGAAGAATAGGGTTAGAAGAATCGGACCGGATCATAACCAAATTTCTGTTCCTCTTTCGGTTCCACTTTGTCGACGGAAATATTTTTCTCTGTGTTCCAAAATTGAGTAAAAAATATCACACTCTCTGTAGTCTTAACGTTAACTAGTTACTGCAAAAATAGGCTTTTAAAATGCCATCTTTTCACTTGGGCTCACCAAAATGGACGTAAACGAAAGCATATTAACCATCAATGCACATGATGCTAGTAAAATTCATATAACACCGCTGGTAGTCTATCGTTAGCTAGCTAGCTAGCTTTAGTGCATTTAAATGTCTAAAGCGAAGTGGTTGAAAGTGTGGCTGTTTTCACAGCCAAGGATTCCAACATCGAAAATGCAACAAATTTTCAAAACAATTACGTGCAAAGGGGGGAACGACGTCAAATTTATTGAAAACATGCGGCAAACAACTTATTATGATTAAGTACTTTCAAACATTAATTATGTAAATTTTAAAAAATTATAATTTTTAACTCTAGAAAAGAGACTTTTTGATGTCATTTTTACAGTTTTCAAGAATCGGTTAGGGAATCTAAATCGTTTTTAAAGTACCGTCTCGGCATCAGAATTGTAAAAATAAAAACGATACCCAACCTACTGAAGACAGCCCTGTAGTTGATGGCCTATATTGGCAAATTCAAAGTGTTTACAGATTACAATTGTGGTGCTGATGTGTGCGTCCGAGCTGTCACAGATATGACTTTTGAGCAGTGGTGTATGCAGTCACAAAAATCCATTCACTTTTAAGTAAAAGCAATCTCCAATGTGACTAATGGAGTTCAGGTCAGGGAATGTCTTTTGGGGCCCTAGCCTGGATCGTCGTGACAGAACGGCAGTTTCAGCTTCTCTGTGGCAACGTTTCACTGGAGCAGAATTTTAATAAAGGGATTTGAATTTAAAAATTCATTCTTCCTTACACCCTTCCATGAGGACAGCTTCTTTGATCTTATTTGGGTGGGTTGGGAGAAAGGGAAGATGAAGAGGGTATCTGCGAAAGGCAGCAGAAATAGAGAAGCAGCAAAGAGGAGTAGCAGCCCTTCATCTATGTCATTTCAAACAAACTGTCATCTGTCCTGTTAGCTAAGAGCTCTCCGGCCTTTTCCTACTGTTCTGTTTTTAAAGGCTCAGTAATGATGGAGCCGCTGTCACTACTCCAATACGCACAACCATCTCTGTGTACTTTGCGATTTATAACTAAGTCAAATGATTGGGTTGTTATAAAGTTGATGGTGAACAAACATCAGATACTGTCAGATAAAAGCGCAGAGACTAATGGACTTTAGTTGTTGTCAGTCTGTGACTACAGCTGTATAGGACTCTTTTTTTTAAAGGACCGTTGAGGACAAAGGAAGAAGTGACGATGTACGCTACTATAGCAATGATGGCAGGACAGAAAAAAAGCGAAAAAGTTATCCTACAGGTGAGAGTTGTGTTTTGAATGTGGAAATCCCAAGTCAAAGCTTTACATAGAAAAATCAAACACAGGTAAATTAATAACTAAAACACAAAAATAAATCCGTACATAACTGTAACAGACAAAACCAAAAAGCAATTTATAGCGAATCACTGTCCCTGTTGCTTTTACATATGGCTGGTACAAACCATAGTCCTTTCATCGTCCATTAATCTACTGATGTTGTTTAATCAGAAAATGTTAAAACAAATAGACAAATTTTTATTCTAAGAGCAAAAGATGACCTCTTTAATGTCTTTTACTCCAAATAACATTCCCTCTCTCTATATATATATATATATTAATATGGTCATATAAAACACTCAAAAGCAAAAGAATCTTCCACTGTTTAAAGCTAGAAACCACTGATAGAAGATGCCATGTTACACACATTCAAGGTTTTTAGATATTTTTATATCAATTAGTCTGCCAGTTAATTTAGATTAGTTACCAGAAAGTAGTGACAAATGTCCATCAAATTTATCTGAAACCCAAAGTGACAATGACGTTAGTCCAGACAATATATTCAGTTACTATACGACAAAGAAAAGCGCATATCCTCAAAATAAGAAGCTGGAAATAGGTAATGTTTGAAATTCTGGCTTTCATAAATTAATTAAATGATTACACTTATCAAAATTGTTGCTGATTGATTTTCAACTCACTTTACATGGGGAGTGATAACATCTGAAAAACCACAAACGTGGGAAATTAAACCAGGAGGTCAACCATAGTGCGACTCTAGTAGCTATGTTCAACTGGTCTTAGAAACCGTTCTTATGGATAGGAATCAGAAGTAATTTGTAAATGTCCATTAAGCTTAGCTGCAGTTACAGGGACTAGAATTGGCCTGCTGCCAAAAATGTAAATCTCTCAGAGGACAGGTTGCCAAAACGCTGCCAATAAACAAAATCTGTATCAGTCCATGGGACTTTTGTTTACAAGGCAATTTAGTTTGCTTGCACCACAACTGTTTGCAAAACAGATCTCAACTGGCGGGTCCTCTGCCAGATGTGCGTAAGTGCACCTGAGAGCTTTACATGACCTTATCTCGTGACTCTCTGACCGCACACAATAGGGGGGTGCAACCTACTACATGTAATAAAAACTCCATGAATATTTCAAAACAACCTCCAACAACTGAATTGATTAGATCGACGAGAAGTAATTATCAACCATACTTTAAGGACAAATTCAATTGTTAATTCACAAATGTGAGGATTTGTGTTTTCTCAGTAAATGGTGACTTATAATGAGCTTGAGAGGATTATCTATGCTTTTGTCTCATCGAGATAGATTATTGTAATAGTGTGTTCACCTGTCTTAACAAGAGGGGTTTGCGCGTCTGCAGGTTGTGAAAAATCTGCAGCACGCCGCTCACTCGCACTCGCAGGAGGGAACACATTACCACCCATTCTCAAAAGTTTGCATGGCTGCCTGTATTTACAGGATGCACTACAAAATCCTGGTATGACTTTTGAGCTCTTCATGGACAGGCACCAGACTACATTAAGAACATCTTCAGCCTTATGTTTCCATTGGAACCTACGGTGTCCAATTTGAACTTGCTGATGGTTCCGGACCCATTTAAGACCCGAGGAGACAGATCTTTAAAGCTGTGGGCCTCGCCTCTGGAATGAGTTACCTTGTACCATTCGTTTCTTGTTTGTATAGACACTGTTAGGAAAAAACTAAAGACCCACTTTTTAAACTTGTTTTTTAGTTCAATACTGTGTTTACTGTTTCTGTATGTTGTTTTAATTTATTTTCTTTATAAACTTGTGCAGCACTTTGACCCTGGTCTGTGAGGAGGCTATGAAATAAAGTTTTACTTACTTACTTACTTCTCTGTTTTGACTAGGTGTTTGAAGACATTCATTTGGAATGATTTGTTGATTGACGGTCGTCTTTGCCAATACCGCTTAATAAAGTCAGTATTGTCGCAATACCTATTTCAATGGAGCCAATCCTAGTGCAGTCTGACGACGTACCACACAAAGAAATCACACACAGACATTTCAGGTGCAGCCACACCCTAACAGACCCTCACGACACACACGCACGCATCCTCTCGGTCATGTGTTTTTCACATCTCCTCCACCAGTCCGCCGACGTCTGCCAGCATTACAGGTTATTGAAGAAGGTAGGCAGTCTGCAGTTGCAGGAGGCTTCAGAGACAGGAGATCAGACAGCGCTTCCTTGTTTACTTCAGAGTCTTGACTGGCCACTATGCTGCTGCCGATGCAGTGTCAGACATGTCAGAAAGGCTAATGTTTTAGTCTGCAAAAGCATCAAAAATAATATTGTGGAGCTGACCGCTAAGTGCTGCCAAGAAATGAGTGTGTGTAATGTGGTGTAAAAGCATTGGTATCAAGATAAAAAAAAAAAAGCATCGGAGCTTCTTTTCTGTGCTTTGTCTCTGTAGTATACCTTTTTTCCAAACATCGCATGATAGGTGTGAAGGATAGGTTGCTATTACATGGTATGAATGGAATTATATCTCCCTGAGGTTACTGAACAATTTCTGTGATATAGCAGTTTGTTATCTAAATCAATGTATGCCAGCACAGCCTTGTGAATGCGGCGTGAAGGCTTCGCTGCCTCATAGTCTTATTTCTACTGTGAAAATGTGGAATTTCATGTCTGGTTTCAAAGAAATCGAGAGTAGAGTCTGGATTCAAAAGTAGCACATTTTGTCTTTGAAGCCAAATATGCAGTTAACGCATGAAAGATGTATGTTATTGCAGCTTTTTTCCATAAATGTTGTCTGTATAAAAAAAAAAAGTTTTCGTTAAAAAAGGACCAGTGTTATGATTCTTGTGTTAAAAAGTGTTGACTGAAATTACAAAAGCTCATAGATCACTCATTAATATAGAGTAAATGACTGAAATATTTCAAGAACTTAATGTCAGGGAATGAGGCATATCCCATGTACACAACACACACACACACACACACACACACACACACACACACACCACCACACACACACACACACACAACACACACACACACACACACACACACCACACACACAACACACACACAGTTAAAATGAAAGTCAAAGAGAGAGATAAAAAGAGAAAAGATGAGAGAGCTTAAGAGGCAGTGAGAGCCCCCCGAGAGAGAGACTGGACGGCCTCCAAATGTTCCACTCGGAATATCTTCAAGGACAATCAGCTAAACAGGATAAGAAGAGAGATGGGTGGAATCGATTGCTCAAGGTGTTATCTGCACTGTTAAAATGGCTGGTAATTAGTCAGGGCTAAGGAGTGTTACGAGAGAGTGAGAGGATTAATCTTAATAGATTTCACTGCACTGCAGATACAGTAGCTCCTGAGTGAGTAAGCCCCCCCCCCCCCACCCCCCTCTTTTTCTATCTCCCTCTTTGATCTGTCAGAAGAAAAGTAGCTGTAGTAGTGATGTACAGCCGGGCTTAATTTGCCCAAACTTCGATTGTAGATGTTTGTGTACTTTTCAAAAGCAGCACACATTGACAGCAAGCGCTGTTTTATTCTGACTCCAGCAGCAGCTCCGGAGCCATTATTTGTGATGTATAAAGCTCGGGCAATGAGGTACTTCAGACCATGGCAGCTGTTGACTTAGAGATCTGGTAACGCATCAGAGGCAGTCAGCAGACAAAGCCCTCAGTGACTGACGGGAGATGGGTTGTTTGCTCCTCTGTGATGTACCTGTACAACCCTGAGGCAGGCCAGATGTGTTAGTTAGCGGTAGCAGAGGCTTGGATGATAAAGTCAACTAAATACTCAGTGTTGGGGAGAGGTCAGTGGGCAGGTGGGAAAGCGTTGTTTATGTATGTTGGAACAAAAAATACAATGAAAGAAATTACTTAAAGATGGCTTTTAACTTTCATTTATCCTGCCCCACCCCATACAAACGGTTAAAGATAAGGCAGGGGGTTTATAATTAATTTTTTACTGTCAAAAATCCTATGAAAAACAAAAAACAATTCTTAGTCCGTTGAATTTTTGCCATGTCTTGGTACTCAATACCAGGCCCCATTCATTCCTACTGGGAGTAAATATTCAGAAATAGGTCACAAATATAATTACATTTTAGTCACACTAATTTATTTGCTGTATTATGTTGGTCCGTTGATCCCCCACTTTGGTCCGAATACCTCAAAACTATTGGATGGAATGCCATCATACTTTGTAAGACATTCATGATTTCCATGCGATGAATTATGATGATTTGGTGATTCTCTGACTTGTCATCTGCTGCCACCAGAGTCAAAGTTTTTTAATGTACCAATACTTTCCTGAAACCTGAAAACTAATGGCATTCCAATCAGCTCAGCTGTTTTTAATATAATTAGCAAATGTTTGCATGCTAACAGGCTAAACTAAGATGGCAAATATGGTAAAATTCTAGAGATGTGTTTTTGTACCTTTTTGCACACAATAGAGCTCAATGGCACAGATGAATAAGCTATTTCAGGCTTACAAACTTAGGATCAGTTTGAATTTATTGTAGGTTTTAGGTTTTTATATGGCTTGTGACACTTTATCTGGCAATAGTGTTATAATCTCAAAGATCACGTCTCCATTTTCAAAACTACCGAAGCATAAAAACGTTGAACCTTGTTTTTCATAGTGTAACAACAGTATAAACGGACTGTACTAATTTGAAGACAGGAAACAGAATCTTTGAATATGTTTCTCACAGGATTTCCTGCTGATAAAAACCTCCTGTTGTTTCTCATGCCAGCAGCAAAACAGAAACATCATTAGGAACTAGATTACATCTGGAACCTGTTTGTCTCAGTTTTGTGGTCAAATAAATTATATTTCACAGGACTTGCCGTGGGTTGTAGAAGTGGGAAGTGTATGCTGTGTTGATAGCATGATGCTAATGTAGTGCTCAATCTGGCTACTGGGACTTTTTAAAGCTACAGTATACGTGCAACTTTAATACCTTGTAAGCCGTGAAAATGTTTTGTATTTTGTTGTTTGTTTGACTTGACCTTCTTTGGTAACCTGTAGTTTCATTGTTTTAGCAGGAACAAATGCACTATGAAATTCATATTTGTTTGTGGTTTTACATCTAAATATGTAATATTTGTTTGCGTTTTGTCATGTTTCCTGGAAGCTAAAGCAGAAGAACCAGCAGCTGAAGCAGATCATGGACCAACTCCGCAACCTCATTTGGGAGACAACTCCATGCTCGCTGTCAGGAGCTAAAACAAACACACCTTTATATACAACGCACGCGCACACACACACCACAACACTCACACACCAAAATTCCCCAAAATGGGATTATTTGGTGGTGAACTGGACGTGCGACAGGGTACCACAGGCTGGCTGAGGCTGCACTTTACAGAAGAAAAGGGACTTTGGAAATATAACCCTGTTTCCTGAAGAGAGAAGTAAAACAATAGAGGAAAAACCGACAGGAGACACATGAAGACGAAAAGGCGCTTGACACCACAGAGACATGAAGAGAGGCCCAATAAAACACCCGAGGGAGGGAGGGAGGGAGGGAGGGAGGAGGGGGTAGGTGACATCAGGACTGTCGATGACAGAAAAAATTATGCTACCTGATATTCTGTATTTCAATCCACATATTGAATTAATAGTTGAACTATTAAGTGTTATGTTTTTCTAGGCACTAGCTCAGAAAGGGGGTTATGCCTGTATCACGTTGGTATATTCTATTTAATCCCAAACTTCTGCAATAAAAGTATTTAAATCAAGGGAAGCCCACATTTAAAATGCTTTTATAGATCCATAAAAATGTTAAGAAGGACAAACACTGTGGCCAAGTTATGAGTCTTATTCTTACTATAGACCTGCTTTCTATTTGATGTAATATGTAAAATCATCAGCTCTACTCTGATTGGACTTGACATGTCAATACATACTTTAAGGATTCTGCTGAACTGTAAATCTGTGTGATTTAAAAAAAAAGAAGTCAACGCTTTGTTGTGCTGTGCTTTTGTTCGTCTGTGTATCAGCATTTCAAAATCACTCCTTGCACTAAAAGTTAATATAGTAAACTATATGTCGGATTATAGTAACAAAAAATAATCTAGATAAGATTCTCTTGACATTTACATTGTAAGAATCAGCTTGTCAGTGCTCTTTGGTGGACAAATAAGGCTACGGTGCAGTGTTCTTAAAAACTTAAACCTAGTTTGGATTTCTTGTTACTTATCAGCCGTCCTATGCACAGATAGATGTATCTGAGATAAGATAATATGCTACAAAGTATGTTTCAACCAGCCATTTTACGGTCGAGCTTGGTTGGGTACTGACCGTAACAAAATAATGATAACCTTAAATGTGGCTCAGCGAGATGTTATTTATAGAGAATAAATAAATTATCAAATCAATAAAACCACGGTTTGCATGAGTGCAGCTGTTTTTAGTAAGTAGATAAATAATGTGTAATTGGACCATTATCTGAGGATGTATTGGAGTGATCAAAGTTTGATTCATTTCTGCAGAAATAGTCTTAAATGGGACAAAAAAATTCCCTATCACTCAGGAGACCATCAGTAAATTTAATGTTTTAGGAGTGATCCTCGGGCGCATGATAAATACTGGCCGTTTTTTGATACTGTATGAGGGCCAGCTAATTTTACTAGGTGGAGGCTTTTGGTCTCTGCTTACGTTTCGTATCTTTACCCAGACAAAATGGTTTTATTGAAGAGAAATGACAGAGGAAGTAAGAGAGAGAAAGAAGAGAATTCATAAGGACCTCATTCAATACAAACATGAGCTAGAATCTGAGTACATGTGCGCACACACAAACCCACTGTCAGTCAGATATGCATGAGATAATATGCATGATATGGGTGCGTTTAATAATTCAGAGCAAAGACGGGTCATACTAAGATGTGTTATGAGGGTATGGTCCTCAGGGACCCAGAAGGACAGATGCAGCATTGGAGCACGGGTAAAAAGAAGAAAAATCAATGCTCTGAGTAGTGAATAATAAACCCCTCCTCAGTTGTTCTAACAAAAGGTGGTATTTATCTCCGAGGGCGAAGCAGAATATTTCTGTACAAATGGAGTGTGGGACTCCCCGACCTGTGCCAAGGCGAGAAGTCAGGGACTGATACTTGTCAATGAAATGATAAAATCGATAAAAATTTGCTAGGTTATACTTGATGTTTACAATAAATTAAACAGTGTCAGGGAGGAATGGAATTTAGGAGAAGCTGGTATGACTATTTGCTGTGCGAATGTGGAGAATTTGTCCTGATTCTAAAGAACTGAGGCCCAAACTGGGTTTTTTGCACTCTAGTCTACTGCAGATAATATTTTTTTCACAATATTTCCTTGTCCCAGACAAATTGTCTTGGTACTAAGACAAAATTCAGAAAGCATTTAAAAAGTATAAAAGTAAATAAGTTTCAAGTTTGTATAAGTCATGTGTAGGTTAGACGGGTCAATGGTACAATGTGTAATTTTAGCTAAACTGAAAAATCAATTTGCGAGCATACATTTCATGTCATGTTCAGGAGCCACAAAAAATGTTTCTGAATGCCGCCATTGGCCTTGCTGAATAGTATCAATAAGAATTTGGACATTTCAGCCCCCAGTATCACACGTAACATACAGCAGAGATAAGCAATTCAAGGACATTTCATATTCCATATAAATTTCCTGAAGAGTGCTGTGAGTTTCTTAAAATACTTGTGGGTGACACAAAGAAAATTTAGGCAATATGTTCATTTTTAAGATATTATTCTCCCTATCATAGATATAGGTAAGGGCATCCACATTTCTATATATTTATCTACTGAGTCATTATTACTTTATAGTTTGTCGGTGTAAATAGAGTTTTATTTTGATGTTCAATATGTAAAATCAGATAAGAGCTTGAAAGTAATAAGTATTGGCTTTTATTGGTCTTTTCATTCCATAAAACAGCATTAGTGATGATTTTGAAACATTTACTTTATATCTGCAGATCTAAACAGCTGGTAGGGTGTGTTTATTGTTTTAAGAATAAAATGAAATTGTCAGCAAAAGAGCTAATCTATGATCTCTGTTGCCAATTGTAGTCTCCTGTATTTGCCTACTAGATAATATTGCTAACGCCCGAAAACCAAAACTGGCCAGTGTGAGCCCCCCTCCCAACAAAAAAGCCTATTACATTTTGTTACTAAATAAAGTCTTATTTATGTAAACTTAAACAGAAGAGGCACAAAAGTTACAGAAAAATTCTCTAGAATTCAGAAAATGAAGTGTTTACATTTGAAATTTCAATTTTGCTTAAACCTAACCTGTAAGACTACACTGACTTTAAACTGGTTTAACCTGTTCATAACCTGCTTACTTGGTCAGTTTATGCAGGCCTGTAGTTTACAGTATGATACTATGACTTTTGTGGTTATACTATGCCTTTTTATCAATACTATCATTTTTCATGACATACTACTAGGCATATTATGACTTTTTGATGGCATGCAATTGTATGACTTCCTTATGGCATTGCATCTATGACGTTTTTATACATGTACAACATACTATGCTATGACTTTTTACGACTTTTTTCGACATGCTATACTATAACTTTTTAGGATTTTTTCCGACATAGCCTACTATACTAGGACTTTTATGACTTTTTCAACATACTATACTATAACTTTTATGATTTTTCCGACATACTATACTAGGACTTTTTATGACTTTTTCAACATACCATACTAAGACTTTTTAGACTTTTTTCGACATACATACTAGGACTTTTTATGATACCATACCATGACTTTGAGTTTTTATGAAATACGTACTGTGTTTTATGACTTTTTTCAACATACTCTGCTATGACTTTTATTCAACTCATACATTACTAGACCTTTCAAGTTTGTTTTTTTGCAAAATATACTTTGACTTTGTCATGAGTTTTTTTTCTTTTTTTTTGCATGCTAAAGCATAACTTAAAATCCAAAACAATGCAGTCTGGCCTTCACAAGTATCATAACAATTTATCCTATGCAATGACTTTTTTTTTGGACATACTATACATATTACCTTTTTCTACCTACAATACCATTGCATATTTATGACTTTTTTCAACATACTATTCTAGACATTTTATGACTTTTTTTCGGCATACTATTTACTATGACGTTTATTTTGACTTTTACATGAGTTTTTTTCGTGACTTTCCATATATTATTTTGGGGCATTTTAGGCTTTAATTTCACCTACAAAACTAGATTTAATTTTTTAAGACCGTTTTGGACATAATATACTATGACTTTTACTTTTTATGACATACGGATAGCCTAATGAGGTGAGCTGTTAAAGAAAAAATGAAGATTGGAGGGTTCAGTTTTTTTTCTACTACAATAATATGAAATATTAAATTTTTTTTCAAATTTACTAAACTACATATATTAGTTTTGCTTAATATACCAATACTCTGGCCATCTCATGCATGATATTTAATGTGTGGCGTCCAGCAGGAGGTGGGAGTACACCTAGAAATTTATTCATAAACTCTTGTTTCATTATAATTACTTTTGATCTTTCCAAAATATACATATGACTTTTTAGACTTTTTCGACATACTATGATTTTTTGACTTTTTTTCACAATATACTTTATACCTTCAATTCTATGATTTTTAAAACTTTTTCGACCTACCATTCTATAACCTTTAACTAACTATGCTATGTATTTTCTTACAACTATTTCGATATACTATACTATAACTATTTATTACATTATTCAACATGCTATTCTATGGCTTTTTCAACATACATACCGTTCAAAAAGTTTGGGGTCACCCAAAAAATTTTGTGTTTTCCTGAAAAGTCAAACTTATTCACACCATACGTTGTGAAATGAATAGAAATAGAGTCAAGACTTTGACAAGGTTAGAAATAATGATTTGTATTTGAAATAAGATTTTTTCATCAAACTTTGCTTTCGTCAAAGAATCCTACATTCAGCAATTCCAGCATTGCAGACCTTTGGCATTCTAGCTGTTAATTTGTTGGGTAATCTGGAGAAATTGCACCCCACGCTTCCAGAAGCAGCTCCCACAAGTGGATTGGTTGGAGGGCACTTTTGCGTACCATACGTCAAGCTGCTCCCACAACAGCTCAATGGGGTTCAGATCTGGTGACTGCGCTGGCCACTCCATTACGATAGAATACCAGCTGCTGCTTCTGCTCTAAATAGTTCTTGCAATTTGGAGGTGTGTTTAGGGTCATTGTCCGTTGTAGGATGAAATTGGCTCCAATCAAGCGCTGTCAATGGGTATGGCATGGCGTTGCAAATGGAGTGATAGCCTTCCTTATTCAGAATCCCTTTTACCCTGTACAAATCTCCCACCTTACCAACCAAAGCAACCCCAGACCATCATTTAACACCACCATGCTTAACAGATGGCGTCAGGCATTCTTCCAGCATCTTTTCATTTGTTCTGCGTCTCACAAAGTTCTTCTTGTGATCCAAACACCTCAAACTTGGATTCATCGTCACAACACTTTTTTCCAGTCTTCTCTGTCCAATGTCTGTGTTCTTTTGCCCATCTTAATCTTTTTCTTTTAGGCCAGTCTCAGATATGGCTTTTCTTTGCCACTCTGCCCTGAAGCCCAGAATCCCGCAGCCGCCTCTTCAACTGTAGATGATGACACTGGTGTTTTGCGGGGTACATTTAAGAGAGATGCCAGTTGGGGACCTTGAGGCGGCTGTTTCTCAAACTAGGAACTCTAATGTACTTATCTTCTTGCCAGTTGTGCAACGCGGCCTCCCCTCTTTTTCTACTCTGGTTGAGCCTGTTTGTGCTGTCCTCTGAAGGGAGTAGTACACACGTTGTAGGAAATCTTCAATTTCTAGCAATGTCTCGTATGGAATAGCCTTCATTTCTAAGGACAAGAATAGACTGTAGAGTTTCAGATGAAAGTTCTCTTTTTCTGGCCATTTTGAGCGTTTAATTGACCCACAAATGTGAGCTCCAGAAACTCATCTGCTCAAAGGAAGGTCAGTTTTGTAGCTTCTGTAACGACCTAAAATGTTTCAGATGTGTGAACATGATTCCACAAGGGTTTCTAATCATCAATTAGCCTTCTGAGCCAAAGAGCAACACATTGTACCATTAGAACACTGGAGTGATAGTTGTGGAAATGGGCCTCTATACACCTATGTAGATATTGCACCAAAAAACAGACATTTGCAGCTAGAATAGTCATTTACCACATTAGCACATGTATAGAGTGTATTTCTTCAAAGTTAAGAGTGTAAAGTTATCTTATTGAAAGTACAGTGCTTTTCCTTCAAAATAAAGGACATTTCAATGGACCCAAAATTTGAACGGTAGTGTAAATTTTTATTTTTATGACATTTTTATGACTTTTTCTTCCTACAATACTACAGTTTTTTTTTTACATTTTTCACATACTACACTATGACTTTTTAAGACTTTTTCGAAATACTATATTCTATGATTTTTTTTTCTCTCACTTTTTTCGACCTACATTTCAGACCTTTTCAACATGCTATACTATGTATTTTTTTAAAAACTATTTCTATATGCTAACTATAACTTTTTTCCGACATACTATACTATTACTTTTTAACTCCCATAATACCATGGAATATTTGTGACTTTTTCGACAAACTATTTTGACTTTTTTTTTACTTTTATCAACATACTATTCTATGGTTCTTTCAACATACTAGATCATGACATTTTTATGACTTTTGCTTTCTACAATCTATACAGAATTCTTTACTATGACTTATCGACAAACTAATCACGATACCATAAAAGAATCTTTTTCAACATATTATACTATGACTTTGACTATTATCTATAACTTTTTATGACATACTTTGCTACTACTTTTTTATGACTTTTTTTCAGCATACTAAACTATGACTTTTTGACATACTATACCACAACTTTTTTTCCGAGATACTATACTATGACCTTTTTAAACATATGTCTTTTTAAGACTATCTCGGAATACTTTACTAAGACTTTTGTTAATTTTTTTTTACATTCTACACAATTACTTTTTATGTCACTTTTTTACTTAACATACAATTACTTTTTTACGAGTTTTTATGACATACTATACACAGATTTTTTATGACATAATATAACATGACTTCTTCAACATACTAAACCATGACCGTTTGCCTTCACTCAGGTAAATGATAAATACAACTCCAAACCAAAGCATAATGGGCTTCACATTAACAGGGGTTGGACAATGAAACTGAAACACCTGGTTTTAGACCACAATAATTTATTAGTATGGTGTAGGGCCTCCTTTTGCGGCCAATACAGCGTCAATTCATCTTGGGAATGACATATACAAGTCCGCACAGTGGTCAGAGGGATTTTAAGCCATTCTTCTTGCAGGAAGTGGCCAGGCCCTCCAAAACCCAAAGCCCCCCAAGTGGCTCAATAATATTAGATTGGTTGCTGTGCAGGCCATGGGAGATGTTCAACTTCACTTTCATGTTCATCAAACCAATCTTTCAACAGTCTTGCTGTGTGTATTGGTGCATTGTCATGCTGATACACGGCACCTCCTTCAGGATACAATGTTTGAACCATTGGATGCACATGGTCCTCAGAAGGGTTCGGTAGTCTGCGCAGTGATGCGCCAATCTAGACAAGTATGGGGCCAAGGGAATGCCATGATATGGCAGCCCAAACCACACTGATCCACCCCGCTTCACTTGGCATGCAACAGTCTGGTGGTACGCTTCTTGGGGCTTCTCCACACCGTAACTCCCGGATGTGGGGAAAACAGTAAAGGCGGACTCATCAGAGAACAAACATGTTTCACATTGTCCACATCCCAAGAGTTGGCTCTTGCACCATTGAAGTCGGTTTGGCATTGGCCCGAGTGACCAAAGGTTTGGCTATAGCAGCCCAGCCGTGTACATTGACCCTGTGGAGCTCCCGACGGACAGTTTGGTGGAAACAGGAGAGTTGAGGTGCACATTTAATTCTGCCGTGATTTGGGCAGCGTGGTTTTATGTTTTGGATACAATCCGGGTTAGCACCCGAACATCCCTTTCAGACAGTTCCTCTTGCATCCACAGTTAATCCTGTTGGATGTGGTTTCTCTTCTTGGTGGTATGCTGACATTACCCTGGATACCGTGGCTCTTGATACATCGCAAAGATTTGCTGTCTTGGTCAAGAGCGCCAGCAAGACGTCCATCCATCCACATTTCATCCGCTTATCCGGTATCGGGTCGGGGGGCAGCAGCTCCAGTAGGGGACCCCAACTTCCCTTTCCGAGCCACATCAACCAGCTCCGACTGGGGGATCCCGAGGCGTTCCCAGGCCAGGTTGGACGTGCACCAACAATTTTTCTTCTTTTGAACTCTGGTATGTCACCCATAATTGACAGAGAAATTCATTTTTATAAGTCTTTTATCTCATATTTCTTAGTGTCTTAAAATATTATAACTTTCATGCTTATTATATATTCAAATCTTGCTTGTCATATCTTCTTGTGTGCATTGCAATATTTTGAGCAAAACTGTGCTCTTACCCTGCTAATTGGACCTT
>NC_045746.1:16053799-16070506 GCF_008692095.1 Etheostoma spectabile
GGTGTGTGTGTGTGTGTGTGTGTGGTGTGTGTGTGTGTGTGTGTGGGTGTGTGTGTGTGTGTGTGTTTTTCAATCTAAGTTGTTCTTCCCACCATTATCTCATAGCTTCTCATTAAAAGCAATGCTAGCGTTTCTAAAGCATGGGTGTCATGTTTTTTAAATCGTAATGAAACGGGTCGAAATGGCTAAAAAGCAGATGAATACCTAATTAGAAGATTAGCTTGATTTTTCTATAAAGGTCTAATACATTAAAAACATTAAAAAATCCCCAATTGGTTATTGGGAGCAACAGATTAGTATATACATTTGCCAATTATCAAGCTTGATAATCCGAAGAATAGGGTTAGAAGAATCGGACCGGATCATAACCAAATTTCTGTTCCTCTTTCGGTTCCACTTTGTCGACGGAAATATTTTTCTCTGTGTTCCAAAATTGAGTAAAAAATATCACACTCTCTGTAGTCTTAACGTTAACTAGTTACTGCAAAAATAGGCTTTTAAAATGCCATCTTTTCACTTGGGCTCACCAAAATGGACGTAAACGAAAGCATATTAACCATCAATGCACATGATGCTAGTAAAATTCATATAACACCGCTGGTAGTCTATCGTTAGCTAGCTAGCTAGCTTTAGTGCATTTAAATGTCTAAAGCGAAGTGGTTGAAAGTGTGGCTGTTTTCACAGCCAAGGATTCCAACATCGAAAAATGCAACAAATTTTCAAAACAATTACGTGCAAAGGGGGGAACGACGTCAAATTTATTGAAAACATGCGGCAAACAACTTATTATAATTAAGTACTTTCAAACATTAATTATGTAAATTTTAAAAAATTATAATTTTTAACTCTAGAAAAGAGACTTTTTGATGTCATTTTTACAGTTTTCAAGAATCGGTTAGGGAATCTAAATCGTTTTTAAAGTACCGTCTCGGCATCAGAATTGTAAAAATAAAAACGATACCCAACCTACTGAAGACAGCCCTGTAGTTGATGGCCTATATTGGCAAATTCAAAGTGTTTACAGATTACAATTGTGGTGCTGAGGTGTGCGTCCGAGCTGTCACAGACATGACTTTTGAGCAGTGGTGTATGCAGTCACAAAAATCCATTCACTTTTAAGTAAAAGCAATCTCCAATGTGACTAATGGAGTTCAGGTCAGGGAATGTCTTTTGGGGCCCTAGCCTGGATCGTCGTGACAGAACGGCAGTTTCAGCTTCTCTGTGGCAACGTTTCACTGGAGCAGAATTTTAATAAAGGGATTTGAATTTAAAAATTCATTCTTCCTTACACCCTTCCATGAGGACAGCTTCTTTGATCTTATTTGGGTGGGTTGGGAGAAAGGGAAGATGAAGAGGGTATCTGCGAAAGGCAGAGAAATAGAGAAGCAGCAAAGAGGAGTAGCAGCCCTTCATCTATGTCATTTCAAACAAACTGTCATCTGTCCTGTTAGCTAAGAGCTCTCCGGCCTTTTCCTACTGTTCTGTTTTTAAAGGCTCAGTAATGATGGAGCCGCTGTCACTACTCCAATACGCACAACCATCTCTGTGTACTTTGCGATTTATAACTAAGTCAAATGATTGGGTTGTTATAAAGTTGATGGTGAACAAACATCAGATACTGTCAGATAAAAGCGCAGAGACTAATGGACTTTAGTTGTTGTCAGTCTGTGACTACAGCTGTATAGGACTCTTTTTTTTAAAGGACCGTTGAGGACAAAGGAAGAAGAGACGATGTACGCTACTATAGCAATGATGGCAGGACAGAAAAAAAGCGAAAAAGTTATCCTACAGGTGAGAGTTGTGTTTTGAATGTGGAAATCCCAAGTCAAAGCTTTACATAGAAAAATCAAACACAGGTAAATTAATAACTAAAACACAAAAATAAATCCGTACATAACGTAACAGACAAAACAAAAAGCAATTTATAGCGAATCACTGTCCTGTTGCTTTTACATATGGCTGGTACAAACCATAGTCCTTTCACGCCATTAATCTACTGATTATTGTTTAATCAGTAAAATGTTAAAACAAATAGTCAATTTTTATTCTAAGAGCAAAAGAGACCTCTTTAAGGTCTTTTTACTCCAAATAACATTCCCTTCTCTATATATATATATATATATAATATGGTCATATAAAACACTCAAAAGCAAAAGAATCTTCCACTGTTTAAAAGCTAGAAACCACTGATAGAAGATGTCCATGTTAACACATTAAGGTGTTTTAGATTATTTTTATATCAATTAGTCTGCCAGTTAATTTAGATTAGTTACCAGAAAGTAGTGACAAATGTCATCAAATTTATCTGAAACCCAAAGTGACAATGACCGTTAGTCCAGACAAATATATTCAGTTACTATACGACAAAGAAAAGCGCAGTATCCTCAAAAGTAAGAAGCTGGAAATAGGTAATGTTTGAAATTCTGGCTTTCATAAATAATTAAATGATTACACTTATCAAAATGTTGCTGATTGATTTTCAACTCACTTTACATGGGGAGTGATAACATCTGAAAAACCACAAACGTGGGAAATTAAAACCCAGGTAGGTCAAACCATAGTGCGACTCTAGTACGCTATGTTCAACTGGTCTTAGAACCGTTCTTACTGGATAGGAATCGAAGTAATTTGTAAATGTCCATTAAGCTTAGCTGCAGTTACAGGGACTAGAATTGGCCTGCTGCAAAAAATGTTAAATCTCTCAGAGGACAGGTTGCCCAAAACGCTGTCCAATAAACAAAACTCTGTATCAGTCCATGGGACTTTTGTTTACAAGGCAATTTAGTTTGCTTGCACCACAACTGTTTGCAAAACAGATCTCACATGCTGGTCCCTCTGCCAGATGTGCGTAAGTGCACCTGAGAGCTTTACATGACCTTATCGTCGTGACTCTGACCGCACACAATAGGGGTGGTGCACACCTACTACATGTAATAAAAACTCCATGAATATTCAAAACAACCTCCAACAACTGAATTGATTAGATCGACAGAGAAGTAATTATCAACATACTTTAAGGACAAATTCAATTTTAATTCACAAAATGTGAGGATTTGCTGTTTTCTCAGTAAATGGTGACTTATAATGAGCTTGAGAGGATTATATGCTTTTGTCTCATCGAGATTAGATTATTGTAATAGTGTGTTCACCTGTCTTAACAAGAGGGGTTTGCGCGTCTGCAGGTTGTGAAAAATTCTGCAGCACGCCGCTCACTGCACTCGCAGGGGGAACACATTACCCACCCATTCTCAAAAGTTTGCATGGCTGCCTGTATTTACAGGATGCACTACAAAATCCTGGTATGACTTTGAGCTCTTCATGGACAGGCACCAGACTACATTAAGAACATCTTCAGCCTTATGTTCCATTGGAACCTACGGTCGTCCAATTTGAACTTGCTGATGGTTCCGGACCCATTTAAGACCCGAGGAGACAGATCTTTAAAGCTGTGGGCCTCGCTCTGGAAATGAGTTACCTTGTACCATTCGTTCTCTTGTTTGTATAGACACTTTAGGAAAAAACTAAAGACCCACTTTTTAAACTTGTGTTTTAGTTCAATACTGTGTTTACTGTTTCTGTATGTTGTTTTAATTATTTTCTTTATAAACTTGTGCAGCACTTTGAGCCCTGGTCTGTGAGGAGGCTATGAAATAAAGTTTTACTTACTTACTTACTTCTTGTTTTGACTAGGTGTTTGAAGACATTCATCTTGGAATGATTTGTTGATTGACGGTCGTCTTTGCCAATACCCGCTTAATAAAGTCAGTATGTCGCAATACCTATTTCAAATGGAGCCAATCCCTAGTGCAGTCTGACGACGTCCACACAAAGAAATCACACACAGACATTTCAGGTGCAGCCACACCCTACAAGACCCTCACAGACACACACGCACGCATCCTCTCGGTCATGTGTTTTTCAACATCTCCCCACCAGTCCGCCGACGTCTGCCAGCATTACAGGTATTTGAAGAGGTAGGCAGTCTGCCAGTCTGCAGGAGGCTTCAGAGACAGGAGATCAGACAGCGCTTCCTTGTTTACTTCAGAGTCTTGACTGGCCACTATGCTGCTGCGATGCAGTGTCAGACATGTCAGAAAGGCCTAATGTTTTAGTCTGCAAAAGCATCAAAAATAATATTGTGGAGCTGACCGCTAAGTGCTGCCAAGAAATGAGTGTGTGTAAGTGGTGTAAAAGCATTGGTATCAAGATAAAAAAAAAAAAGCATCGGAGCTTCTTTCTGTGCTTTGGTCTCTGTAGTATACCTTTTTTCCAAACATCGCATGATAGGTGTGAAGGATTAGAGTTGCTATACATGGTATGAATGCGAATATTATATCTCCCTGAGGTTACTGAACAATTTCTGTGATATAGCAGTTTGTTATTCTAAATCAATGTATGCCAGCACAGCCTTGTGAATGGGCGTGAAGGCTTCGCTGCCTCATAGTCTTATTTCTACTGTGAAAAATGTGGAATTTCATGTCTGGTTTCAAAGAAATCGAGAGTAGAGTCTGGATTCAAAAGTAGCACATTTTGTCTTTGAAGCCAAATATGCAGTTAAACGCATGAAAGATGTATGTTATTGCAGCTTTTTTCCAGTAAAATGTTTGTCTGTATAAAAAAAAAAAGTTTTCGTTAAAAAAGGACCAGTGTTATATTCTTGTGTTGAAAAAGTGTTGACTGAAATTACAAAAGCTCATAGATCACTCATTAATATAGAGTAAATGACTGAAATATTTCAAGAACTTAATCGTCAGGGGAATGAGGCAATCCCATGTAACACACACACACACACACACACACACACACACACACACACACACACCACACACACACACACACACACACACACACACACACACACACACACACCACACACACAACACACACACAGTTAAAATGAAAGTCAAAGAGAGAGATAAAAAGAGAAAAGATGAGAGAGCTTAAGAGGCAGTGAGAGCCCCCCGAGAGAGAGACTGGACGGCCTCCAAATGTTCCACTCGGAATATCTTCAAGGACAATCAGCTAAACAGGATAAGAAGAGAGATGGGTGGAATCGATTGCTCAAGGTGTTATCTGCACTGTTAAAATGGCTGGTAATTAGTCAGGGCTAAGGAGTGTTACGAGAGAGTGAGAGGATTAATCTTAATAGATTTCACTGCACTGCAGATACAGTAGCTCCTGAGTGAGTAAGCCCCCCCCCCCCCACCCCCCTCTTTTTCTATCTCCCTCTTTGATCTGTCAGAAGAAAAGTAGCTGTAGTAGTGATGTACAGCCGGGCTTAATTTGCCCAAACTTCGATTGTAGATGTTTGTGTACTTTTCAAAAGCAGCACACATTGACAGCAAGCGCTGTTTTATTCTGACTCCAGCAGCAGCTCCGGAGCCATATTTGTGATGTATAAAGCTCGGGCAATGAGGTACTTCAGACCATGGCAGCTGTTGACTTAGAGATCTGGTAACGCATCAGAGGCAGTCAGCAGACAAAGCCCTCAGTGACTGACGGGAGATGGGTTGTTTGCTCCTCTGTGATGTACCTGTACAACCCTGAGGCAGGCCAGATGTGTTAGTTAGCGGTAGCAGAGGCTTGGATGATAAAGTCAACTAAATACTCAGTGTTGGGGAGAGGTCAGGGGCAGGTGGGAAAGCGTTGTTTATGTATGTTGGAACAAAAAATACAATGAAAGAAATTACTTAAAGATGGCTTTTAACTTTCATTTATCCTGCCCCACCCCATACAAACGGTTAAAGATAAGGCAGGGGGTTTATAATTAATTTTTTACTGTCAAAAATCCTATGAAAAACAAAAAACAATTCTTAGTCGTTGAATTTTTGCCATGTCTTGGTACTCAATACCAGGCCCCATTCATTCCTACTGGGAGTAAATATCTCAGAAATAGGTCACAAATATAATTACATTTAGTCACACTAATTTATTTGCTGTATTATGTTGGTCCGTTGATCCCCCACTTTGGTCCGAATACCTCAAAACTATTGGATGGAATGCCATCATACTTTGTAAGACATTCATGATTTCCCATGCGATGAATTATGATGATTTGGTGATTCTCTGACTTGTCATCTGCTGCCACCAGGAGTCAAAGTTTTTTAATGTACCAATACTTTCCTGAAAACCTGAAAACTAATGGCATTCCAATCAGCTCAGCTGTTTTTAATATAATTAGCAAATGTTTGCATGCTAACAGGCTAAACTAAGATGGCAAATATGGTAAATATTCTAGAGATAGTGTTTTTGTACCTTTTTGCACACAATAGAGCTCAATGGCACAGATGAATAAGCTATTTCAGGCTTACAAACTTAGGATCAGTTTGAATTTATTGTAGGTTTTAGGTTTTTATATGGCTTGTGACACTTTATCTGGCAATAGTGTTATAATCTCAAAGATCACGTCTCCATTTTCAAAACTACCGAAGCATAAAAACGTTGAACCTTGTTTTTCATAGTGTAACAACAGTATAAACGGACTGTACTAATTTGAAGACAGGAAACAGAATCTTTGAATATGTTTCTCACAGGATTTCCTGCTGATAAAAACCTCCTGTTGTTTCTCATGCCAGCAGCAAAACAGAAACATCATTAGGAACTAGATTACATCTGGAACCTGTTTGTCTCAGTTTTGTGGTCAAATAAATTATATTTCACAGGACTTGCCGTGGGTTGTAGAAGTGGGAAGTGTATGCTGTGTTGATAGCATGATGCTAATGTAGTGCTCAATCTGGCTACCATGGGACTTTTTAAAGCTACAGTATACGTGCAACTTTAATACCTTGTAAGCCGTGAAAATGTTTTGTATTTTGTTGTTTGTTTGACTTGACCTTCTTTGTGTAACCTGTAGTTCATTGTTTTAGCAGGAACAAATGCACTATGAAATTCATATTTGTTTGTGGTTTTACATCTAAATATGTAATATTTGTTTGCGTTTTGTCATGTTTCCTGGAAGCTAAAGCAGAAGAACCAGCAGCTGAAGCAGATCATGGACCAACTCCGCAACCTCATTTGGGAGACAACTCCATGCTCGCTGTCAGGAGCTAAAACAAACACACCTTTATATACAACGCACGCGCACACACACACCACAACACTCACACACCAAAATTCCCCAAAATGGGATTATTTGGTGTGAACTGGACGTGCGACAGGGTACCACAGGCTGGCTGAGGCTGCCACTTTACAGAAGAAAAGGGACTTTGGAAATATAACCCTGTTTCCTGAAGAAGAGAAGTAAAACAATAGAAGGAAAAACCGACAGGAGACACATGAAGACGAAAAGGCGCTTGACACCACAGAGACATGAAGAGAGGCCCAATAAAACACCCGGAGGGAGGGAGGGAGGGAGGGAGGGAGGAGGGGGGTAGGTGACATCAGACTGTCGATGACAGAAAAAATTATGCTACCTCGAATTCTGTATTTCAATCCACATATTGAATTAATAGTTGAATATTAAGTGTTATGTTTTTCTAGGCACTAGCTCAGAAAGGGGGTTATGCCTGTATCACGTTGGTATATTCTATTTAATCCAAACTTCTGGCAATTAAAAGTATTTAAATCAAGGGAAGCCCACATTTAAAATGCTTTTATAGATCCATAAAAATGTTAAGAAGGACAAACACTGTGGCCAATTATGAGTCTTATTCTTACTATAGACCTGCTTTCTATTTGATGTAATATGTAAAATCTCAGCTCTACTCTGATTGGACTTGACATGTCAATACATACTTTAAGGATTCTGCTGAACTGTAAATCTGTGTGATTTTAAAAAAAAAAAGAAGTCAACGCTTTGTTGGCTGTGCTTTTGTTCGTCTGTGTATCAGCATTTCAAAATCACTCCTTGCACTAAAAGTTAATATAGTAAACTATATGTCGGATTATAGTAACAAAAAATAATCTAGATAAGATTCTCTTGACATTTTACATTGTAAGAATCAGCTTGTCAGTGCTCTTTGGTGGACAAATAAGGCTACGGTGCAGTGTTCTTAAAAACTTAAACCTAGTTTGGATTTCTTGTTACTTATCAGCCGTCCTATGCACAGATATATGTATCTGAGATAAGATAATATGCTACAAAGTATGTTCAACCCAGCCATTTTACGGTCGAGCTTGGTTGGGTCACTGCACCGTAACAAAATAATGAAACCTTAAATGTGGCTCAGCGAGATGTTATTTATAGAGAATAAATAAATTATCAAATCAATAAAACCACGGTTTGCATGAGTGCAGCTGTTTTTAGTAAGTAGATAAATAATGTGTAATTGGACCATTATCTGAGGATGTATTGGAGTGATCAAAGTTTGATTCATTTCTGCAGAAATAGTCTTAAATGGGACAAAAAATATTCCCCTATCACTCAGGAGACCATCAGTAAATTTAATGTTTTAGGAGTGATCCTCGGGCGCATGATAAATACTGGCCGTTTTTTGATACTGTATGAGGGCCAGCTAATTTTACTAGGTGGAGGCTTTTGGTCTCTGCTTACGTTTCGTATCTTTACCCAGACAAAATGTTTTATTGAAGAGAAATGACAGAGTGAAGTAAGAGAGAGAAAGAAGAGAATTCATAAGGACCTCATTCAATACAAACATGGCTAGAATCTGAGTACATGTGCGCACACACAAACACACTGTCAGTCAGATATGCATGAGATAATATGCATGATATGGGTGCGTTTAATAATTCAGAGCAAAGACGGGTCATACTAAGATGTGTTATGAGGGTATGGTCCTCAGGGACCCAGAAGGACAGATGCAGCATTGGAGCACGGGTAAAAAGAAGAAAAATCAATGCTCTGAGTAGTGAATAATAAACCCCTCCTCAGTTGTTCTAACAAAAGGTGGTATTTTATCTCCGAGGGCGAAGCAGAATATTTCTGTACAAATGGAGTGTGGGACTCCCCGACCTGTGCCAAGGCGAGAAGTCAGGGACTGATACTTGTCAATGAAATGATAAAATCGATAAAAATTTGCTAGGTTATACTTGATGTTTTACAATAAATTAAACAGTGTCAGTGGAGGAATGGAATTAGGAGAAGCTGGTATGACTATTTGCTGTGCGAATGTGGAGAATTTGTCCTGATTCTAAAGAACTGAGGCCCAAACTGGGTTTTTTTTCACTCTAGTCTACTGCAGATAATATTTTTTTTCACAATATTTCCTTGTCCCAGACAAATTGTCTTGGTACTAAGACAAAATTCAGAAAGCATTTAAAAAGTATAAAAGTAAATAAGTTTCAAGTTTGTATAAGTCATGTGTAGGTTAGACGGGTCAATGGTACAATGTGTAATTTTAGCTAAACTGAAAAATCAATTTGCGAGCATACATTTCATGTCATGTTCAGGAGCCACAAAAAATGTTTCTGAATGCCGCCATTGGCCTTGCTGAATAGTATCAATAAGAATTTGGACATTTCAGCCCCCAGTATCACACGTAACATACAGCAGAGATAAGCAATTCAAGGACATTTCATATTCCATATAAATTTCCTGAAGAGTGCTGTGAGTTTCTTAAAATACTTGTGGGTGACACAAAGAAAATTTAGGCAATATGTTCATTTTTAAGATATTATTCTCCCTATCATAGATATAGGTAAGGGCATCCACATTTCTATATATTTATCTACTGAGTCATTATTACTTTATAGTTTGTCGGTGGTAAATAGAGTTTTATTTTGATGTTCAATATGTAAAATCAGATAAGAGCTTGAAAGTAATAAGTATTGGCTTTTATTGGTCTTTCATTCCATAAAACAGCATTAGTGATGATTTTGAAACATTTACTTTATATCTGCAGATCTAAACAGCTGGTAGGGTGTGTTTATTGTTTTAAGAAATAAAATGAAATTGTCAGCAAAAGAGCTAATCTATGATCTCTGTTGCCAATTGTAGTCTCCTGTATTTGCCTACTAGATAATATTGCTAACGCCCGAAAACCAAAACTGGCCAGTGTGAGCCCCCCTCCCAACAAAAAAGCCTATTACATTTTGTTACTAAATAAAGTCTTATTTATGTAAACTTAATACAGAAGAGGCACAAAAGTTACAGAAAAATTCTCTAGAATTCAGAAAATGAAGTGTTTACATTTGAAATTTCAATTTTGCTTAAACCTAACCTGTAAGATACACTGACTTTAAACTGGTTTAACCTGTTCATAACCTGCTTACTTGGTCAGTTTATGCAGGCCTGTAGTTTACAGTATGATACTATGACTTTTTGTGGTTATACTATGCCTTTTTATCAATACTATCATTTTTCATGACATACTACTAGGCATATTATGACTTTTTGATGGCATGCAATTGTATGACTTCCTTATGGCATTGCATCTATGACGTTTTTATACATGTACAACATACTATGCTATGACTTTTTACGACTTTTTTCGACATGCTATACTATAACTTTTTAGGATTTTTTCCGACATAGCCTACTATACTAGGACTTTTATGACTTTTTCAACATACTATACTATAACTTTTATGATTTTTCCGACATACTATACTAGGACTTTTTATGACTTTTTCAACATACCATACTAAGACTTTTTAGACTTTTTTCGACATACATACTAGGACTTTTTATGATACCATACCATGACTTTGAGTTTTTATGAAATACGTACTGTGTTTTATGACTTTTTTCAACATACTCTGCTATGACTTTTATTCAACTCATACATTACTAGACCTTTCAAGTTTGTTTTTTTGCAAAATATACTTTGACTTTGTCATGAGTTTTTTTTCTTTTTTTTTGCATGCTAAAGCATAACTTAAAATCCAAACAATGCAGTCTGGCCTTCACAAGTATCATAACAATTTATCCTATGCAATGACTTTTTTTTTGGACATACTATACATATTACTTTTTTCTACCTACAATACCATTGCATATTTATGACTTTTTTCAACATACTATTCTAGACATTTTATGACTTTTTTTCGGCATACTATTTACTATGACGTTTATTTTGACTTTTACATGAGTTTTTTTCGTGACTTTCCATATATTATTTTGGGGCATTTTAGGCTTTAATTTCACCTACAAAACTATGATTTAATTTTTTAAGACCGTTTTGGACATAATATACTATGACTTTTACTTTTTATGACATACGGATAGCCTAATGAGTGAGCTGTTAAAGAAAAAATGAAGATTGGAGGGTTCAGTTTTTTTTCTACTACAATAATATGAAATATTAAATTTTTTTTCAAATTTACTAAACTACATATATTAGTTTTGCTTAATATACCAATACTCTGGCCATCTCATGCATGATATTTAATGTGTGGCGTCCAGCAGGAGGTGGGAGTACACCTAGAAATTTATTCATAAACTCTTGTTTCATTATAATTACTTTTGATTTTCCAAACATATACATATGACTTTTTAGACTTTTTCGACATACTATGATTTTTTGACTTTTTTTCACAACTATACTTTATACCTTCAATTCTATGATTTTTAAAACTTTTTCGACCTACCATTCTATAACCTTTAACTAACTATGCTATGTATTTTCTTACAACTATTTCGATATACTATACTATAACTATTTATTACATTATTCAACATGCTATTCTATGGCTTTTTCAACATACATACCGTTCAAAAGTTTGGGGTCACCCAAAAAATTTTGTGTTTTCCTGAAAAGTCAAACTTATTCACACCATACGTTGTGAAATGAATAGAAATAGAGTCAAGACTTTGACAAGGTTAGAAATAATGATTTGTATTTGAAATAAGATTTTTTCATCAAACTTTGCTTTCGTCAAAGAATCCTAATTCAGCAATTCCAGCATTGCAGACCTTTGGCATTCTAGCTGTTAATTTGTTGGGTAATCTGGAGAAATTGCACCCCACGCTTCCAGAAGCAGCTCCCACAAGTGGATTGGTTGGAGGGCACTTTTGCGTACCATACGTCAAGCTGCTCCCACAACAGCTCAATGGGGTTCAGATCTGGTGGACTGCGCTGGCCACTCCATTACGATAGAATACCAGCTGCTGCTTCTGCTCTAAATAGTTCTTGCAATTTGGAGGTGTGTTTAGGGTCATTGTCCGTTGTAGGATGAAATTGGCTCCAATCAAGCGCTGTCAATGGGTATGGCATGGCGTTGCAAATGGAGTGATAGCCTTCCTTATTCAGAATCCCTTTTACCCTGTACAAATCTCCCACCTTACCAGACCAAAGCAACCCCAGACCATCATTTAACACCACCATGCTTAACAGATGGCGTCAGGCATTCTTCCAGCATCTTTTCATTTGTTCTGCGTCTCACAAAGTTCTTCTTGTGATCCAAACACCTCAAACTTGGATTCATCGTCACAACACTTTTTTCCAGTCTTCCTCGTCCAATGTCTGTGTTCTTTTGCCCATCTTAATCTTTTTCTTTTAGGCCAGTCTCAGATATGGCTTTTCTTTGCCACTCTGCCCTGAAGCCCAGAATCCCGCAGCCGCCTCTTCAACTGTAGATGATGACACTGGTGTTTTGCGGGGTACATTTAAGAGAGATGCCAGTTGGGGACCTTGAGGCGGCTGTTTCTCAAACTAGGAACTCTAATGTACTTATCTTCTTGCCAGTTGTGCAACGCGGCCTCCCCTCTTTTTCTACTCTGGTTGAGCCTGTTTGTGCTGTCCTCTGAAGGGAGTAGTACACACGTTGTAGGAAATCTTCAATTTCTAGCAATGTCTCGTATGGAATAGCCTTCATTTCTAAGGACAAGAATAGACTGTAGAGTTTCAGATGAAAGTTCTCTTTTTCTGGCCATTTTGAGCGTTTAATTGACCCACAAATGTGAGCTCCAGAAACTCATCTGCTCAAAGGAAGGTCAGTTTTGTAGCTTCTGTAACGACCTAAAATGTTTCAGATGTGTGAACATGATTCCACAAGGGTTTCTAATCATCAATTAGCCTTCTGAGCCAAAGAGCAACACATTGTACCATTAGAACACTGGAGTGATAGTGTGGAAATGGGCCTCTATACACCTATGTAGATATTGCACCAAAAAACAGACATTTGCAGCTAGAATAGTCATTTACCACATTAGCACATGTATAGAGTGTATTTCTTCAAAGTTAAGAGTGTAAAGTTATCTTATTGAAAGTACAGTGCTTTTCCTTCAAAATAAAGGACATTTCAATGGACCCAAAATTTGAACGGTAGTGTAAATTTTTATTTTTATGACATTTTTATGACTTTTTCTTCCTACAATACTACAGTTTTTTTTTTACATTTTTCACATACTACACTATGACTTTTTAAGACTTTTTCGAAATACTATTATTCTATGATTTTTTTTCTCTCACTTTTTTCGACCTACATTTCAGACCTTTTCAACATGCTATACTATGTATTTTTTTAAAAACTATTTCTATATGCTAACTATAACTTTTTTCCGACATACTATACTATTACTTTTTAACTCCCATAATACCATGGAATATTTGTGACTTTTTCGACAAACTATTTTGACTTTTTTTTTACTTTTATCAACATACTATTCTATGGTTCTTTCAACATACTAGATCATGACATTTTTATGACTTTTGCTTTCTACAATCTATACAGAATTCTTTACTATGACTTATCGACAAACTAATCACGATACCATAAAAGAATCTTTTTCAACATATTATACTATGACTTTGACTATTATCTATAACTTTTTATGACATACTTTGCTACTATTTTTTAGACTTTTTTTCAGCATACTAAACTATGACTTTTTGACAACTATACCACATTTTTCCGAGATACTTACTATGACCTTTTAAACATATGTCTTTTTAAGACTATCTCGGAATACTCTTACTAAGAATTTGTTAATTTTTTTACATTCTACACAATTACTTTTTATGTCACTTTTTACTTAACATACAATTACTTTTTTACGAGTTTATGACATACTATACACAGATTTTTTATGACATAATATAACATGACTTCTTCAACATACTAAACCATGACCGTTTGCTTCACTCAGGTAAATGATAAATACAACTAAACCAAAGCATAATGGGCTTCACATAACAGGGGTTGGACAATGAAACTGAAACACCTGGTTTTAGACCACAATAATTTATTAGTATGGTGTAGGGCCTCCTTTTGCGGCCAATACAGCGTCAATTCATCTTGGGAATGACATATACAAGTCCGCACAGTGGTCAGAGGGATTTTAAGCCATTCTTCTTGCAGGAAGTGGCCAGGCCCTCCAAAACCCAAAGCCCCCCAAGTGGCTCAATAATATTAGATTGGTTGCTGTGCAGGCCATGGGAGATGTTCAACTTCACTTTCATGTTCATCAAACCAATCTTTCAACAGTCTTGCTGTGTGTATTGGTGCATTGTCATGCTGATACACGGCACCTCCTTCAGGATACAATGTTTGAACCATTGGATGCACATGGTCCTCCAGAAGGGTTCGGTAGTCTGCGCAGTGATGCGCCAATCTAGACAAGTATGGGGCCAAGGGAATGCCATGATATGGCAGCCCAAACCACACTGATCCACCCCCGCTTCACTTGGCATGCAACAGTCTGGTGGTACGCTTCTTTGGGGCTTCTCCACACCGTAACTCCCGGATGTGGGGAAAAACAGTAAAGGCGGACTCATCAGAGAACAATACATGTTTCACATTGTCCACATCCCAAGAGTTGGCTCTTGCACCATTGAAGTCGAGTTTGGCATTGGCCGAGTGACCAAAGGTTTGGCTATAGCAGCCCAGCCGTGTAATTGACCCTGTGGAGCTCCCGACGGACATTTTGGTGGAAACAGGAGAGTTGAGGTGCACATTTAATTCTGCCGTGATTTGGGCAGCGTGGTTTTATGTTTTGGATACAATCCGGGTTAGCACCCGAACATCCCTTTCAGACAGTTCCTCTTGCATCCACAGTTAATCCTGTTGGATGTGGTTTCTCTTCTTGGTGGTATGCTGACATTACCCTGGATACCGTGGCTCTTGATACATCGCAAAGATTTGCTGTCTTGGTCACAGAGCGCCAGCAAGACGTCCATCCATCCACATTTCATCCGCTTTATCCGTATCGGGTCGGGGGGCAGCAGCTCCAGTAGGGGACCCCCAACTTCCCTTTCCGAGCCACATCAACCAGCTCGACGGGGGATCCCGAGGTTCCCAGGCCAGGTTGGACGTGCACCAACAATTTTCTCTTTTGAACCTGTAGTCACCCATAATTGACAGAGAAATTCATTTTTATAAGTCTTTTATCTCATATTCTTAGTGTCTTAAAATATTATAACTTTCATGCTTATTATTATTCAAATCTTGCTTGTCATATTTTGTGTGCATTGCAATATTTTGAGCAAAACTGTGCTCTTACCCTGCTAATTGGACCTTCACAGTCTGCTCTTATTGGTTCAATGTGCAATTAATGAAGATTGGCCACCAGGCTGGTCCAATTTAGCCATGAAACCTCCCACACTAAAATGAGAGGCGTTTCAGTTTCATTGTCCAACCCCTGTAGCTCAGTGAGATAAGCATATGGATTAAAGGTCAAGTGTTCTGGGTATGATATAAGGATATGATTCTTTTAGGACTTTTTTTGGACATAAGACACACTATGAGCTTTTTTCCGACATACTATGCAATGACTTTTTAATAACTTTTATTATCTACATACAATACTATGAATTGTTTTTGAGTTTTTTTCAACATGCTATTCTATGACATTTTTCTGACTTTTTAGGACATACTATTCAGACTTTTTCTCTGACATACAATACTATGATGTGTTTCAACATAATATACTATGAATTTTTTTTCAACCCACGATTTATATTTATATATTTATGGCATACTATACTTTGACATTTTTATGGCATAAAAAGTAAACAGCCTGTTAAAAAGAAAGGCACAACACAATACAGTTATCACCAAATATGAGTTTATTTTTTTTTTTTTTATAAATCATTCTTACAAAATTGGCATGTATCTATTTCATTTGTGACCTCTATAAAAGTCTTCTGTCAATTACAAGGTAGGAGGGAGGAGAAGGCATCAGGACAGCTGGGCTAGATAGAGTCACACAGATCAACAGTTATTACTGCTGATTGGTAAAGTGATACAGCCAAATCACTGATAAATAATTCCAAACAGGAAGTGGTCATACGTTGTTACCTTAGCAACAGTGTCCAAACACAAAGATGAAAACGGGGTGTTACAACAAGAGAATGGAAGCTGTGACTCATCCAGTGTATGAAGGCAGGGCTGTTCCGGCCCTGCTTATGGTGCTGTTGCTGCCTGTCTACTGGGAATAGGACAGACAGTGCTCGGCATGTCAAGAACTTACATGTTGATAAAAAGGCACAAATCAAGAACAGACTAGTTTTTAGCACACACGTCATTGCCACTATAAACACCAAATGCCTGGCACATTTTGGGTAAAATTCTATCATCTGTTTAAAAGCACAGAATGATAACTTGCATAATGTTCCTCCTGATAAAATGAAAGACATGATAGAGGCGTTTTAAGCAGATGCAGAGATTTTCCGAGTGGCCTAAATCACATCCATCACACTCTGACAAAGCTCTGGACTCGATGATGTACAGCACGCCAACTGAAAGATGGAGCAAGTTCCTATGCCAAGTTATCTGACCTGAAACCAAGCTTTGAACGAGGCAATTTAAACAACTGTGTCACAGCCTCAGACCCATTATTGTAATACATGGGGGGGGGGGGGGGGGGGG
>NC_045746.1:16070519-16088947 GCF_008692095.1 Etheostoma spectabile
GACGTTACTGCAAAATCTGAAAATGTTTCCATCTGGTTCAGAGGACCCAGCTGCTTATTATTTTCCATGTGTCAGTTGGCGTAGTCTTTATTGGGACTTTGCAATTTGACTCCCGTGGAGAACCAAGATTGTGTGGCCCAATCCAATTCTAGATCACTGGTGTATGCAATCTTTTAGAGTTAAAACTTGTTGTAAAATGTTTTCGATCTCATGGAGAGTTCTGTAGGAGAAAGAGCGTGATGTATGTTTTCCCTGGAAAACCAATGCAGAGTCAAACATAATATGAGCTGTATATCGGCATCTTTGTGGATTAATGTGCACAGCTTGTAGAAAATAAACTGAATAAATACCATTAACTCCCCTCGGTGATGCAGGATCAGTCTTATGTTCTCGCCACGTCATCTCAAATCGTACACTGTCTTTTTTTCTTTTCCAAAAATAAATATATGCCTATGTACAGGGATTTGAAATGGGTGTTTTTTTTTCCATGAGATATCTGCAAACGTGGGGGACATGGTTTTCTTGAGATGATGCACATACAGTGATTCAAACGATCAGACATAAAAGGCTTGATAAGGAATAAAAAAAACAATACATTATGGTTCTCTGAAGATGAAATAGGGACCAGATGCAGACCACATGAGGAGCATGTTTTTCCAGGAATCACGTACTGTAGATGTTAGAACATTTGATGTTTGACTCCACATTAAACAGATCATAAATCTCTCCTGGCAGACAAATAACACTCCAAACTTGAAGTCCCAGAATGTAAATACAAACATGATCTTTAAAGCAATGACGTGAGAAAAAATAAAATAAAAACATTATAGTCCTGCTGACTTTGATACATGCTGAAAAGAGAAGCTTTGCATTAGTAGCATTTGGATATGACTCTTGATAGCATGAACAACACCTTTGTTGAGACTGCAAAGGCTTTCAAATACATGTTATATAAAAAACTATGCGTAAAACAAAATGATGAAAAACAACTCAAATTAATTGAATGTGAGACCGATACTGACGATGTTGACCCGCATGCGCGCGCATGCACACACACACTCACACTCACACTCACACACACACACACACACACACACACACACACACACACACACACTTTGGTAGAGACAATGCCTGCCCAACAGAAAGGCCACTAAAAGCATGCTGCTTTCATTTAAGTGTCTGCAAACTAAATGAGCGAGGGGACTGCCTGTGCTCATGCTGGATGCAGACCTAATGACAGCGTGTAGCAGCTCTGCTACGACCTAACCATTTTCATAGACAACATATCTCTTTGAAATGATCAATTAAAGGTTGAGATAGCTAGTTATTTTAGCATTTTAATATGGTTATGCAATACCAATAAAGTAATTTAAGGTGCAAAATGTCAGGCAGTGTGATGTGAATACGATTGTGATGTGAGCAGCTGTTATAAGTAACAGACAAGCAGTACAGGAAAAAAAAAAAAAAAACGGTCCTTTGAAGGCTAGCATTAGCCAGCAGGTCATGTTTGTGGGTCACTGCTTCCACAACACAATGGTCCATAATGTGAGAGTGTTTCATCAACAGCGTGTCCCCTGGGAATAAAACAGCACTTAAAATGAAATAGCTTTACCTAATTGAAGCCACAACGTATCTCTGTCTGACAAATGGAAGAGAAAACCTTTTGTCAATTTAATGGGTCTGAGGTCCTCTGATATGTCACGGAAAAAAATAATAATCCTGGTGGCAAGAGAGCCACATGGCTGATGACTACAATATTTCAACTTAAGAGCATCTAGGCATCTCAAACTGATGTAGGCAACGTGATGTGCAATAAACAATTTTAAAGGCAGACCTTGATGTCAGAATGGCACTGATGCACTCAGCGTTAAAAATCTCTCCACAAGCACATCTGTGAAATGAAGCTGGTCACTAAAGACCTGCTATGGGCTGAAATTTGATTCCATCTCTACCTGTAAGTAAGTTTGGAGGCCATGCAGGAAGAAATAAATGGGCAGAAACAAGTTTGGGTTTAAATGCAACGTTTTGCTCAATTTCATCCATCCATTTCACTCATTCCAGCGGAGGGAAAATGTACTCTATGGTTGGAGGAGCAAACATGTTTTTAGGACACACACACACACACACACACACAAGATGGAAAGTACAGAGTTTGAATGGGTAAAATAACAGATAGAAAGTAAGTAAGAAAAAAAAGATGAGAAAAGTACAACTGCTGTGGGGAGAATGAGAGGAAAATGGAATATGAAACAAGATGTTTTTCTAACTTATCTTTGTGATAACAGGGATGCAGATAGACATTATAAAAGCCATATCAGCACATCAAGAAATGAGCCAAGGATAGGACAGACAGGATGTTTTCCGGCTCAAGGATGTGTGTTGATGGCCAACAGTTTGAAGAAATAATGGCAGCTCTGCTATAAAAACCTTGTCAGGACACATCTGTTTACATTTTCAACCTTGGAAATAAAAATATTACCTCTCAGAGAGGAGAAAGGGTCGACAGTGACACCAGAGAGCTGATTTGTACAGAAATCAAATCAACTTGTGAACAGGGTATCCGGGGCTATAAAGCAGGGATTTTGGTAGTTGAATATTACGTCTTGATGCATACTGGGGAGGATAGCTAGGGGCGACCAGTAGGATTTATGGTGGTGGGGTTGCCAGATTTGCAATCGTGGACACCTTCCCTCTTCTACCGACCTGCACACGTGCCAAGAGAGCAGGAAAGTCAATGTCATCCATGTTCATGTTGTACAAAAAAATATGCTTTCCAAGAGTTCTTGTTGTCAGTAGTGTGTGCTGTGTGTTTGCACATTTGCAAAACATACAGTACTGTTTGGCATGTCCATCAGTTTGTGTACTCCTCTTTGTCTGTCTGTGTTTGAAATTTTTGTTTATATTTTTCATATCCAAATGCCACCTGCTTGTTTCTCATTCATCCCTTTCCATGTCAAGTCCTGGCAGCAGCGGCGCTGTGGTCATTGGCAATGTGCTGAGTGGAAGACCGAGCTGTGTCGCTCCCTGTCCATCCTGCTGTAGTCCTACTACTACTACTACTCTCCACAAGGTCTCTCTCACGCACCTCCCCCTGCGTAGGGTCTCCCCCTAGGGGGCGCCGGTCCTGTCAGAGCCTCTCGATGTCCCTGTATTTCTTGCGGAGAATGGAGACCTGGTCCTTGAACAGGACAGGGTCCAGTCTCATCTGGGAGTGAACCAGAGGCATGGCGCCAAACCAGCTGGCGAACTTGTTCATGCAGGTTTGCCGTTGGGCAAAGTGGTCCGGATCGGCCCAGCGAGAAGCCCTCGAAGACTGAAGGGAATGAAGACAAAGAAGAGGAATAAGGGAAGACAAAAGAACCATTTTAGAGTCATACTATTACAGTGAATAAGAATTGCCTTAGATCAGTGATTGGCAACCAGTACCACTGCTCTTGCTTTGGGGTACATTGAGGATTGTGGAGTAGCTTTTTAATTTTATATGGAGAAAAAAAGAAGACATGACTGGTAGCTCTGTATACTCAAACATAGATCAAACAAGTATCGGGTGCTCTTTGAAAATGGGGAATAAAAAAGGATAAATAGAAAAGGCAATCAAAGCACTACAAAATGAGAAAGATTAAGGAAATATTAAAAAGCCTTTATCATAGTGGGTACATCATTAAAGAAGCCAGCATGTTTCAACTGTTGCAGGTCTTCGTCAGGGCTTTAAACAAAGCATTTCGGAGTGCCAGTTTGCCTTCCTATTTATGATTTTATGTAGCAAATTTGTAAGGACAATAAACATCCAAATTAAATTACAAACTGGGATGTTGCTGATCTTTAGGAAATGGTTCCAGATCCACTTAAAAATCAATTGTGTTGAACTTATTTGGAACGTGACAAGTGTTGTTGTTGATGGCATGTGGGGGTACGCCAGACAAGAAACACTGCTTTAATTAGACCATTTGATCAGGAAAGGGACGTTATCATTACATGAAAAAGACCAACAATAACAATCAGCTGCAGTCATTCTTTTTTTTCATAGTTATACTTCAGCCACTGTGACAAGAGAAAACCATTACGGAATATCAACTGACATTAATGTCTTTCAATAAATAATCAGCTGGATCATATTCTATATTTGGGAGTAAGACTGGCAACTATGACGCAAGCCATAAAAACTGACACGACTCCTTTCTTTGCTTTTGTCTCTCCACTGTACAGTACGTGACTTGTCCTGTTTACCCACGGGTCGTCCCAAACACTTTTAAGAGAATTATTCATGTTGATATCATGAAGCAGCACGGATTTGGGTTTGCTCCAGCTCAAAGTCCATGACACACACTGATGATGGGAAGAAAACAACACTGGCTTCAGCATGAATCACGATTTATATAATAGGTCTACTGTTACAAGTTCTATCATATCCTGTTTTTCATAAATGTGAACCAGTTCTCTCAACTGGCAGCTGTTCTGATTTCGATGTAACAGCTCTTTGACTGGACATGGATCCAGTCATGAGAAGGGTTTCAATAGACTCTTACCTGTCCCATCATTGTCTCCTTGTACTGTTTCTTCTGCGTAACCTTGATGGGCGGCAGCTTGGTGACAGCAGAGACCAGGAAGTTCATCAGGATGTCCTCACAGTTGGCCAGCTGGTCAACCATGCCCTTCAGACTAGTGGGTAAGTAGTTGGTATACAGGTAATGGTAATATCTGCAAGAAAGGACAGAAGAATAGTTATAAAGAATAGTTAGAAAAAAAGAAGAGGCTACTGATCTGGATGGGTCAGTTTTTATGAAAAAAAAAGAAAAAAGAACTCAGGACCAACTAGACACAGTAAGATACTAGCTTGTAAACATAGTAGAGCATTTAGCAGCAAAAGAGACATTTCCCCCAGGAGTTGTTAGAGACCAAAAACAGAGCTAAAGGAGAGGGACAATTAGACATTTGCCAGATGGACAGAACAACGACCCTAAACGAATGTGTATACATCCAATATATCAAAAAAAAAATCTTTGTGTGTATATGGGGCCCAGGGGATTACACAACAGCAGAGTAACTAATAATCAAAAGGTGGAAGCATTTAAATGGCAAGGAAGCAGACTAAAGGATGATTTGCAGGTTAAGTTTGTGATTTACAATTGTTTTTATTGCCTCTTTTCAAAAACTGCACATCTGTGATGTGATTTAATTTCACGCGTTTTTCTTCATTTCCTTTTCACTTTTCCCAATTGAACACATATTGTATTTAGAGTTTCATTTACATTCTACTCGTACAAATTCTGAGTATGTTCACAAACTTTCAGAAGATTGCTTTTTGATTGTTGCCGGAAAACATCCGAGTGAAAATGAATAATCCCACAGTTTCAGACCTTTAGAGACAACTGAAGAGTGGCAAATGTCACAAAGAACTGTGTAGACTACTTCATTTAAATGCAGCAACATTTTAAGACACCTTTACATTCCAGGTTAAAGCCTTTGGGTATAACTGAGTTCATCAACAGACAAAGGATTGCTCAACTTCCTGGATGGATTGAACGACTGAGTTATTGAAAGTGATTAAGCATTTGGCTGCAGTGATTGGCTGACTTCAGCTTAATGGACTGCTCCCATCACAGCTGAGCAAAGCCATATTAAAGCTGACAGGGCTGTAGTAAAACTAAACGCAGGAACTATGAAACGCTGTGTAGCAGAGAAATTGACATTTTTTGGATAAAACGTACCAAGAGTCAAAACACTGCTTTCCTGATGCTGTGCAACACTGAACATCCCACCTACTTTCATAATCTATAGATCACTGCATCAAAGTGTTATATCAGAAGAAAGACAACTGAACACTGGAGAGCAGAGTAGAGCAAAGCTGTGATCCCCGTACAGAATAACAGAAGAGGAACAGAACAGAAGTAAAGAGCAGGGAAGAAAACAGCAGAGCAGATCGAAACAGTGAGTAGGTAAAATGCTGTACTGGAACTAAGTTTTACGGATCAGAAGACAACAATGAAGCGTGTACTGTACCTGTGATAGATGGCGGCCCCTGTCAGCACCATTGAATAATCGTTGGTCCATTTGGATGTGTAGCCCCAACGCTCCTTGTTGCTGTCCCAGAAGTGGCTGCGAGCGGGGTAACCTACGATTCGCTCTGGAAAACTCTGCCAGACCGTGAAGGCAAAGTCCACCTGGACAGACGATGACATATTCTATTTAGAACATTTATTATATGCATAATGGATACCAATTCCTAATAATTCACACTATATGTGTTGTGAACAATGCATTCATGGTTAATATTTATTTACAAATGCTTATATCAGTTATAATCAATTAATTAATAGTTATAATCAATTAATAACATGGGTTGCCAGGTTGTGAAACAATTCTTTAACATGGTGTTTATCCTCCTTCAGCAGGACACTTGATTGATCTTTTTAGATCATTAGGACAGCGCTTACCGACATATTTTGCTTGACATACCTCCACAGAGATGAGATGAACCCAAGTAACCCTTCATCAATCACATAATTTATTTCAACAATTATCTTTAGCAAACTATTTTAACTGTTTAACCATTACTTTTACCTATCTGGATCAAAAACATTATTTATAACATTTATAACTAGCTCTATAACTGACTTAATGGCTTATTAGATAGTGTGAAACGTGCATGTGTTTAAAGTTATAGTGTGTAGTTTCTGTCGCCCCCATAAGGAATTCTAAGTAATGCATAAAAAAACTGTTGCCACGTCCACATGATACAAGTCTACTGTGATCTTTGTGAACCTCCAGGCCTCCTCCACAGAGTAGTGTGTAACCAAGGAGGACACAGAGGATTAAAAAAAAAAACACGATTGACTCTTCAGAAGAGGTAATTATCTTCGCTTGATTTTCTGCGTGCAAAAATCGCCGGACGACACAGTCTTCTGAACGCAGCCAGACTGAGAAATACAGAGAGAGTTGTGTGGAGCTGATCGTCTTAATTAACTTTGTGGCAACTCATTTGGCAATGGCTTGATTGTAACGGACGTTTGTTAATAACAAAAAGTTACACACTAAAGCTTTAATGGATTGCCAACATTTATAACTGCATTATTACCAAATCAAAGGAATAAACACTAGCCAGAGGGATTTCCTATTACCTGGAAACCAAAAGTTGCTCTTATTAATGGCTTATAGCTGATATACAAAGCATTAGTAAAAGAGGTAGTAATCATTAATAAAGCAATTATTACAACACAATTTTAAACAACACCGTAGTATTCCTGAAGGTGTTCTGTAATTTGCAAATATAAAGCATGAAATATTCTTTTTGAAATGTTAATTTAAATTTAATTTAGTTAGGATTCAATTTCTCTTCACAGAGCTCATTGTGCTAGAAAAAGAAACAATGAAGGAAATAAATAGACAACATAGAGAACTAACAAAGGAAGTGCACGCCATAGTGAAAATACAACATAGGCAAAACCACATCAAACACAAAGCAGCCTTTCCTAAGCAGCTGCCTTCTTCTGTGGTCATGATCAAAGCATTCAATCAAAAAATTAGATGAAAACATCAAAAAGGCCTCAGCTGCTCCACAAACAGCCCGTTCCGCATCACACTACATATTACCACACTATACTACACCGAGAGAGTGCTTATATAAATAAATACTTGAATGAATGTTAAAATACACCATAAAACACACCATAAAACACATATTTATATTCTCTTCACAAGTGCCAAGAGGAAAGAAGAACAGCTCTGACTCTCGTTCTCTTACTTTCAATGCAAGAGAAAGGTAGTTGAATGATAACACAGTCACAAGGAAAATTATTTCAATGGTTGAACCAGCAACAACAGGAAGTATTGTTGGAAAAATGGGACCATAAATAAACATGAGAAATCCTCCATTAGAACGGGCTTGTATTTCATTGTAAAGGACAACTCTGCTTATCACGGTAAGGGTAAAGAAAGCTGAGGAAGAACATTAGGGTTTTGTTTTTGTTGAGAGACTAATTTGGAGGGAATGGAGAGAGTGTTTAGATTGGGAAACTGTTCAGAAATCTGTGATGGTATTTTTGCCTGAATGTCTTCTTTTTTTTTAACTTGTACTAGCATTGATGTGCCTAAAACTTATTATTTGTGTTCATGATCCAACTATGTTCAACGGAGGAGCACAGGTTGATTTGTTTCTTTTGGGGCTGGATTTTCCCGTGCCAGCTCTGACTTGCCATCCCGATCCTCCCTACAAACAGCCTTTATGAGATCTAATTCTACACTGTTCAAAGCAGCATCTGGCTTTCTATGGTGCTGTGCCAAAATGTGTCGCCGGGAAAAACAGAAACAGTCCAGACAGCATGTTGAGCAAAAATGCCTAGCGCAGTGCTGCTTTGGACCAGGGGATTTTGGGAGGTGCTGTGTGATTACTGGCGCCAAAACATAAGGTGAAAGATGGAAAGAAAAGGAGAAAAGGCAGACGAGAAGTGGGATAAAGTAAGGCCCTGGCAGTAAAAGTTAGAGTAGTTAAAGCGATTTAAGAATCAAGCTGCAGAGCGGTAACTTGAAAACACCGGGGACAAACAGAAAGAGAGAAATAAAATTGAGAGAAAATGCAATCAGAGAGTTGCTTTTGGGACATATAGAGAGAGTTTGTCTCAGGAGGACCAGGCTATCAAGACACGGAGAAGAGGCAGATATAGAGAAAGACTTTTCTATTCTACTCTATTTTATTATATTACAAGATACCTCTGTGGTGGACAACACTGTGTCTTCATCCAGGCTGAGGACAGCATCGGTCACTATGGTCTCGTAGGGCAAGAAACGACAGCTCATCACCTGCAGAGAGGGAAACACAGAGCACAAAAGGGATAAACACACCATTTACATGATAACAGTTGGATTCCCCTCCTCAAGCAGCACAAAGATATGATCATTGGTTGCATTAAACACATTAAGGAGCAAATGTGGGTTCTGAAAGCTGTGAAAAATATCTGAAAAATACCCTTGTGGTACATGGGGTCTCCATTTTTCCGTTGAGCTGCATATTGTTTTTTTGCAAACCAACAGTGCGGAGGTGTTTATTCACACAGCTTCCATTGAATGTTGCTATGGAAACATTGACAGCTCTATGTCATCCTTAATCACTGCAGGTTGTTCTGAAAGATTTGTTCCAAGTATTGGCTATTTTATCTAACATCAGGGAATGATTTTTTTTTTTTAATCACAAAACCATCTGTCTCGGGTTTTTTTTCCTCAGTAGGAACACTTTTAGCATTTTGAAATAAATCGATCGCTTTTTAGCTGCTTATTCAGTTACAGGTAGCGATGGCAGCAGACTTAGCAAGTTAGCCTAGATTAACTTCACCCTAGTCACGTACTACAGCTCCTCCTGGAGAAGACAGGTTCTTTTAACCCTTGTGTTGTCTTCCCGTCAATCATGAAAAAAAGATATCGTATTTTCTGACATTTTTGTCACTTTTTCAATGTAGTGGGTCCTTTTTTTAATGTTTTTTTTTTTTTATATTTCTAATGTTGACATTTTCAGCTTATTTCAAAGGCCCATTTTCTGTGATGAAACAACTGAAAATGGGTTGAATTTGACCCGAGGACAACATGAGGGTTAAGTAACCTGCTTTGTATCGGTCACTCGTCACTAGGGAATTAACTCACAAACAACTCTTTTGGTTCACCTACAACCTTGCACTTGTCGACAACTTGTTCTTCAGCTCAGTGGGTGTGCTTTGTGCTACTGCGTTGGCTCACTGAACAAGACTGTCACTGTTGCTGCGGCTCTCACTCGCTTATCGGCTCACGGGGTGAGCACTGAGCAAGAGTCTGGAGCAACGACTCTCGGATGCTAGTCCACATCCTTGACGTTCCACTTCCGGGATTGCTTCAGTGTCACAGGAAATTCTACCGGATGCATGTATTTTCACCGATGGGGTTTCCTTCCGCTTTCTTTGTGTTGGAATTTTAAACTCCTGTAGATTTATGAGGACTATGGTTAACTGCTCTTCCGATCTCCAGACAGCTAGCTAGACTATCCAACCAATCTGAGTTTTCTGGCACAACTATTTTAAAGTGGCTCTGTAGCCCATGACAATTGTGATTGGTTACAAGAAATGCCATTCAGCCAGAGTACGTTTTTCTCCCATCCGGGAATGCTGTGTGGCCTAGCCAGACCCTCCTCCGCTTCGCAGCGTGTGGATTGGACTACTCGAAAGCAAACCTGGCTCTTATAACTCTTAACTCTCTAACTGTGCATGCAACATACAGAAGCATGATTTTGGGTTCCCTCCCGCATTGAGTTAACTTGTTCCTCTTACACCACTACCCTCCAGCATGTCCTAGTCTGCCCCGCTTCTCCTCCTACTTTCACGTTCTAAAGAGGGTCCACTAGGAGGCATCCTAATCAGTGGCCCAAACCACACTAAGGATGCTAATGGAGGCTATAAAGAAGTGATTATACTATGTTAAAACGTGATAACTGATGTTTTTGGTCACTTAAGGGCAAGAGAAACAAGCTGTCAATACAACACTGACATGATCACCGTTGCTGATGTTGATATGGCTTACAGATTCGTGGAAGAGAACAACAAGCCATCACAGCAACAAGCAGCAGTGCACTGAGAAGAAGAGAAAAGCCAATTTACTATTTTTCACTGCACGCTGGCCTCTAATTGTTTCCAACAGTGATAGAGTGCTGATACAAGTGTCTATTATTACTGCAGAGTCATTTTTAGATTTTAAATCAATAAAAACACATGAATGCAGCACTTAAGACAAAAGTCATGTGTCCTAAATATGGCACGAATTTACCGTTCCTATAAACCACTGCTGAAACAGAATGTGTATAATTAACGGCAAATGAAACCAAACTATGTTATACACAACAGTCCCGGAATAAAAAATACTGGAAGCAGAGAGAGTGGTAGTGGCCGGGGCCTGGTGGGCGGATGGAGATACCAACATCTTGAGGACATTGAGACGGGGAGTCTTTTAGTCTGTTGCTATGATGAAATGCGTTTGGAGGAGAAAACAGCAGCTTCTTATTGAGGAAGTATGTGTGTGTGAATTGTAAACTGGATGTGTGCTCAAACTCAAACAACCTCCCACACAAACAAGAAACATGCATGGCTTTAACCGACGTAGACACACAAACACATGCACCCTATACACACACTAACCGCCTGTCATTCAGTTACTCAGCACAGCACAAATGAAAATGCAAGGCATACTGTCAAGCTATGTGAAGCCTGAGATCCATTCTAGTGCTGCACCTAATGATTACTTTTCTTAACGACCAACCTTTTAGTGAATAACATGTCATAAAATATTGAAAAATGCTCAAGATGGTATCTTAAGATTGCTTATTTAATCTGATTAACAGTAAAAAAACAAAACAAACACCTGACACATCCTTACATTTATCGGCATTATGATTTGTGATTGTTTGTTGCCGACTCTGGCTAAAGAATAAAGATGTTGTCGTTTTGAATTCACGAATGAATCCCAGTGCAATACTTTCTGTTGCATGATTTGATTTTCTTATGCACCTGTCTATCAAGTGTTCAATAGACAACGCTTAGTTTAAGGTATATAACAATCACTAGTAAAAGAAAAGCAGCAAATCTTTACATTTGAAAAGCTTCAACCTGATAAACCTGTCAGATAAATGATGGGTCATTTCAATAGTTCAACACTAATCTGTTCGGATTCATGGATGAAACAAACCTTTTCATTATTTTACGGATCGTTGTTTGATAACAATTTCTTTTCATTTTAGACCAGAAATATGTACAAACTTAACAAAAAAAGAGGCAGAAGAAAAGAAGCAGATTGAATTTACAAAGTAGTTGACTAAATGTCAAATAGGCAACATAATATGGAAAAACTATTTAATAGGTCAAAATGAAATAATATCATGCTTTTTCAGACCTGATGGATGGATCAGGTTTCTTTTTAACACATGCACCAGTTTCCTGAATTCTAACTGTGAGAGTTTGAAACAGTTTGAGCTCATGGGAGAAACATGGGTCATTTTGGTAATGGAAAAAGGCTGAAATAACATATATATAGTTGTTTTTAAATGTTAAACGATATTTAGGCACCAAAAAAGGTTTTTAAATACTATTTTAAGGGATTCAATTTGGAAAATGTAGAGTTGACTTTTTTCATATCTGCAGGTGCACTGTATTTCCAGGAAAGAAATTAGTATTAACCGTGGATTTCCAGAACTTAATTTTACCTGCACAGGGGGAGTTAATTCTACACAGCTAGGCCTCGACAGAGCTGTCGGGGCTTGGTCAAGTGCCATCTACTCCCCCTTTCCCCAAAAAACCTTCCAGAGGCAAAAGCAGCAGCTGAAAGTTTTGACTGTCACTCATATTCTAACAGGGTGGAGGAGCCAAGGTGTGTGAGTTTCTAGTTTTCTAGAGTCATCATTACTGCTGTAATGTCCTGCGGGCATATGAAGAGAGACAAAACAATCTCTTCTCTGCGCTCCACTTCCCAACTTGTTTTTCTACAGAAGGTGTCAGAGAGAATACCAGCGAAGAAGAAGTAAAAGCAAAATAAAAAATAGAAGCAAAATAGAAGACAGGAGGGGAGAAAGTGACATTGAGACAAACCTTAACCAAAAAGGGAAAGAGACACAAAAAAAAGACAAAGTGAGAAAGAGAGGATGAGAGGCTGGTGTTTCTAACCCCCTGATGGTTTGTAATGTTAGATGTGCGACATATTAGCCTGGGGCTTCCTGGTGCTCTCCAGGAATGTGAGCTTTTACAGCAGGAATCTGCCTTCAGCACTTCACCTCTTCTCTAAAGGACAATGGCAGAGGAGGGAGACTGAGGAAGGAGAAAGGACAACCAGTTTGTTAAAAACCATATTAAGCGCTGCAGGGATTCTCACACGGCTTTAATCAACCAGTCATAAAACCAGATTTTTTGGCCACTGTGCCAGAGAGAGAATGACAGAGGGAAGGACAGAGGGAGACAAAGAAGGAACATGGTTAGGTGATAAGATTGGTGTTTTCCCATGTTTTTTCCTAGCTCTTAACAAATCCCATGACAAAAAAAGGCTTAGTAATTTCCAAAAAGAAATGGGCACTGTAGTACCTTTCAAAACCACTAACATTTTCTGTCATACCGTTCCTAAGGTATGAGCTGATTTTATGAATGGTCAGTTGGCCTGCCAGTGTGCTTCGAAAATAAAATACAAAGTTTTTTTCTTTACCCAGCCATTTAAAAAAAATCTATATTTTAAAGCTGTAATTGCAATACTGCAATACCGTGATATTTTTGCTAAAGGTTATTATCCTTATTATTATTATTAATAGGTCAGTATCTTACACCAGCCCATGCCTAGTTGCTACCATCAGGGCCACTGAGGTCATGTAGTCTATTTCTTCCCTGGGAATATGGGGGCCTTAAAAACCAGTAGACAAGTTGTAATTAATTATAGTATACACGGTACACACATTATCAACTGTGGGTTTTTTGTAGGCTGAATAAGGTATACAATAAAGGATAACAATAAATTAATTAATACATAAAGGTTTCAGCTTTTTTATTCCTGGCAGTGTGGAGGCTTGAAATAGAATGCAGGCCTTCGTGTTTGATGATCATATTTATAGAGAATGATAAATAAATAAAATTAGGGGCATCTAATTTATTAAAAACATTAAGCGGCAGGGGTGCATTAGGGGAACTAAAATTCCGTTCCTGAGGTTAGTATGCAAAAAAGCAAATAAAGCGGAAAAAGGAGAGGACAATGCAGTGATTGAGAGAAGCAAAAACATATGTGAGGAAGATAAAATTAGCATGAGGGGGAAAAAAAAGAGAATCTGTGAGTGAAGACAGGGATGAAAGAGAGAGGGGATAAGCAAGAAAGAAGTGGGGGAAAAAGGCAAGATGAAAAACGCTCTCTTCCTCTGTGGGGTGGAGGAACACAGCCTGGTTCGCCACAGTAAACACAGAACCCGCCACAACAAACCACAGGCTGCTGCTGACTGACACACACACACACACACACACACACACACACACACACACACACACACACACACAAAGCTTGATCTGCTTGCTTTTTACGGACGCACAGCTACACACGGAGCCCTCCCACTGTGACTGACAGCTTGGGAGAAACCACTTAGAGCCACAGAGAGAGGTAAACCATAAACCCAGCATAGCGCCGGGTGACTGACACTGATGTGAAAACCACTTCCTCTGATTGGCAGGTGAAGTTAAGTCCTCACGAGTGGGAAAGGGGAGAGGCCGGCGTAGAATGAGTCTTATGTCTTGGAATACAGAAGAGTGACCAGATTCGGTTTCTTTTTCCTCAAAATTGTGGGGAAACGCGAGCTTGGTAAAAGATGAGTTTGGATCAGCGTTTAGAGGCAAAGAATCAGGCCGTGTGTCAATGTTTGACCTTTGACTTTGACAAGGAGAGGCCAAAAGCAGGTCAAGAGAAACACAGCAGCCCTTTCACCAGTCTTATTAGTCCTCGGCTTAATAAGGCTGTCATAATAAATGCCACTAAAGCATGCTCAGGGCTCTGGCAGTAGGCATAACTTAACACATGTCTCTTATGACAGTGTTAGTCATAAGCACAGAGGAAAAGAACAAGATATCTCTACACTGACAAAGTGAGAAAATTGACATCAAACATTATTTTCATGCACATTCCCATGTTTTAGTCATATTTACACCTTTTATTCTTGTGTTGTTAAAAATATTTTGCACAAGTGTGTTAAGGAAGTAATAGTCATGTTAGAGCTAAAAGGAGTAAAGGAGTTAATTAATCAAATAGTCAATCAACACAAAACTATTTTGATAATAATCGTCATTTTTTAAGACAAAACCTCTCGTTTCAGGCTCTTAATTTTGAGAATTTGCTACTTTTCTCTCTTTTATAGGATTGTAAACTGAATGTCTTTGGGTTTGTTATTGATATCATCTAACCCTTTTGTCACTTTCTCATGTATGGTTTAGTCTTTACTTAATCATAACTAAATTCTATTTAACTAAAGAAAATGACCACATCTCTCACAGTTGAGTTGCACTATACACTATATGTATGTACAGTACATTGTAAATATACACAATGACTATAAATAGTAATATAAATGTACATGGTACACAATAATGATATTCACTATTTTCATTTTTTAGATCAAATAATCAATACATCGAGGAAAATAGTCTGCATAAAAACATCTTTAGTTGCATTCCTAATAAACATATATTTAAGTATAGTGGTAGTGGTAATTATGACTTTAAAATGGCTGCATGAAAGTAAGGATCATGAGTTACTAAACACATCAAGAAAAATCTAACCTGAAAATCCCTGCTGTAGCTCATCTTCCAGGCATTATTTTATTTTGTATATTTATGGTCTATATTGCAACTCAACTGTAACTTATTTCTCCAGAGAGACTTTGTCACTTTCTTCAGTTAATTAGATATTTAGTCATGATTTAAGTAAAAAGCAATACATAAAAATTAAATGAATGCTACTCCGCATATTTACTTACCCATTATTGCCTCATCTTTCCTAACAATATGCAGTAGCCTCTAAGCCTTGCTTTTTTCCACCCAATGTATATTATTCCCAAGCCATTTAATGGAGTCAGTGCAGCACAAATTAAAAGTCATTAACTCCTAGAAACTCTCAGAGTGAATGAAATGTGCCAAGAAACATTAACTTTACAGTCCGAGAATATGCATAAGAAAAGCTAAGTAATTAGAAATGATAGTGATCACACCTTAAGGTAACAGAGAGGAAAAGTGTTGAGGCTCACCTTATTCTCTCCCTCTATGACGATGACGGGCACTGAGGTGGCAGGCCAGCGGTGCTTGGCCGGAAGAGGCTTGTCACAGTTCCACAGGACAATGATCTACAAGAAAGAAGGAAGACCTCATCAGCTGCACCAAATAACTCCCTTGTATCTGATTTGATTTCCTCTAACCAAAACAACTCGCAGAACACTTCCCTGCTTGTTGAACATGTGACATTTACGTGACCTACGGCCAGCAAATGCCACCTTATTAAAGGCTGATTGAATGTTAAAGAGCCAGAAGGGCAACTGAAGTAATAAAATTTCCAATTAGGGCTCCAAAATGTTCCGTTTCATTCAACCCATAACCAATACCGTCACATTGTCAGGTTTCATTTCTAACTGAAACAGTTTGCTGAAAACAATTTCTGGCCCATTTGATCTCATCCTCCCACTCCAACAGGATGACGTTTTACATGAAGGACTGATGTTTTACATGACTTGGATTGCTGTTCAGTGACATGCAGGTCAGCAGACATGGACGTGTCACATTCCATCCAACCTTCCATCATTTACTGTACTTCCACGATAGATCTCATTATTGTTAGATGAGGAACACACACATAAACACACATGGCATGACTCCTGTCTGACCTTACACACTCGTTTAAATTCTCATATCTATGCCTGTTCTAATGCATCTTGAATTTGCATCTTCTTGTTTGTTTGCTAAATCTCTTCCCCAAATGGCTATTGATCAATCACAGCTTAGCAACGGTAGGCCTGTCAAGCTTTGAATTTGTCCAGCTGTTGAAGAATTGCTCATGGGGCTGTAGAAAGAGCATATCTTGGTATTCAAAGGCTGCATCTCATAACCCTTATTTGACAGCTCCTTGACGACCTAGGCAAAAATGGATGTTGTTCTGTCCCTCCTCGGTGAAGGCCATCTCCAGGCTCTTATTTCTGCCACAAGGAGTGAGCATCGAGGAGGGATCATCTAGCAGCTAAAGGCCAGGATACACGAGAGCAGCTTTGCTAACTCCGCCTATACACCTGACAAATTTATATGATGCTTCAGAAGAAAGGACCCTCAACCTTCTAACTAACATTTGCTTGTTGCCTTTCTCCTCCCATGATTTCCTTGCGCCTCTCCCTTGCCTCCTCGGTGGGAGGGACTAAGACACAAGGAAGTCGGGGAGCCATAAGGGTTATGAGATGTAACCATTGAGTCCAATGGGAGAAGTGACCATGAACACAGATTATTAGTGATCCTTTTGTCCTATAGTCACCAAGGTAAATAATGGACCCATCTTTCACAAGCCACATATCTCCAGAATATTCTGATGCTAAAACATAGAAGGGGTAGGTTTTATGACCTATACTTTACCTTAACCTTAAACCCTAAAACAATTACAGTTTTCACGGTCACTGTGCAGCTCAAACCAACAGGAAACCATGTGAAGATGGATTGTAAATCAAATGGAAACTTCACAACACTGCTCCCTCCCCCATTGTCACATTTCAAAACTTTACAAATAGATGGTGAAAAATGTATTTCCAAAGATTTATTAGTTTGCGGTTTTCTGAGCTTTGCCTGGAGCTATAGCACCACCATCTGCCATGCTTTCACTTCCAGTGTCTCCATTTCTGTTGTGCACAGCATAGTGGAATGGTCGTGTTGTTCAAAACCACATTCAACATTTGAGCAATTTTAGTATGTATGATGGCATTTTTCAGCAGACTTGTTTTTCAGGAAGAAAATACTAAAACTCAAAAAGAGTGAAGTCATTAGTATGTTATTGTAGTTTATTCTATACTATATTGGTACAGTAAATTTTTCCATTAAATTGGGAGGTGGATGGAGTTTGATAAATTATTACATAAATTGAGATGAAAAAAAACAACAGCAAAGCAGAGCGCAAACACATGTTATATTAACTTCTATCCCTATTGGTTTTCCTGAACCTGTGGTGAAGGAATACCCAATTAGTGATTAGAGTAAGAAAGTGAAAGGAACACATCAGCATCCCATACCGTAGTGTAGTGTGTCAGCTACAGTAATATCTACCCCGTCCTTGAACAAGTCAGTAAATGTATCCATCCCAGTTCCAATGTGCAGAGCTGTAGCTGCTGTGCTCAAATGTCCCTGATGGAGGCCATCCACAAGAATTTCCCTGCAGGGATCAATAAAGTTTCACATGATTCTGACATTAACTACGTCACGTGCAGCAGCAGTTCCCTTCGGGGACTCTGCACCCTGACTGCACCTGCCAAATTATGAGCTGGGAGCCATTTGGATGTCTGTGTTAAGGTGTTAGTGTGTAGAAATATGTCACTGGTCTTTAAAAGAAAGATTACACAGCTGTTTGATGAATGGGCTAAACCATCTCATCATTATAAGCCAGTACCGATGAAAAGAAAAACAACCACTATTAATGAGGCTGAATCAGAGGCAAGAAAGGGTTTGTCATTGTAAGATAACATCAGGGATACAGTCTGGATCTCTGCTCACACATAGCTGAGAAACGTGTTATTCCATCCTTACAGGGGCTCTATTCCTTGATTAGAAACACAGATGGTGCTCTGTTAGCCCACCAGCCCTCTCAGGGTGCTGCTGACGATGGAACTGTGTATGTGTGCCAGTATGCGTGTGTGTGTGTGTGTGTGTGTGTGTGTGTGTGTGTGTGTG
>NC_045746.1:16088957-16097071 GCF_008692095.1 Etheostoma spectabile
GTGTGTGTGTGTGTGTGTGTGTGTGTGTGTGTGTGTGTGTATAACTGGAGAAGGTCTTGGTGTATCTGTATCACAAGTGGAAGAAAAGCTTCCATCAAAATGCACATGCAGGATTATTATATTATATATCATATTTTTATATTATGCACCTCAAAAGCTTTCTTGCGTCCAATTTAGCCTCTTCCACCCTCTCATTCTCTCCTCTCCATTTATTTAGTTATATCCGTTTCCTCAGAAGCCCCTCTCTCTTTTCTTTTTTCTGTCTGCTGAGAGAAAGAAAACACCCCGGCTGTGTTCCTGGCTCTCCACTCTGTGTGCCCAGCCTAAAGAACGCAAACACAGAAGCACTTCCAAAAAAATTTAAAAGAAGCCGGAGTTTACTCATTCAACCTGCTATTATTATGAGAGAAGGTTTCTGAGAAATGTTGGCTGAAAGTGTGCCCGTAACAGGATGTGTGGCTTAGGTTTCACCACACTGATGTAGGGCTGCATATTGAACATCTGTACTTACAATGGGTCTGTAACACAAAACTATCGGAATTGATTGCTTGGTCAGACCTGCACTTTTCCCATTTTTTTTCCAGGCAATTGTAAATTTAAAAAAAAAAGAGGAAAACAAATTGAACTTACAGTCCTACATTTTTAGACAGTATCAGGTCTTCTTCAACATATGAAGTTTGTTCAGTTGTTATGTAGATGTTCACGTCCATATTGGGTAAAAAGCTGAGCTTGACAGTTCATTCTTGGCCTTGAGACAGCAGTCAACAACACAAATCTCTCAAAGTAAGTCAATCTTTAGTGGAGATTGTATTGTCAAGAATACTGTTAGTGTACTGTAAGACCCGCTGTGCTGTAGGCCTGGCAAACCCCTTTCCTTTTAAGAATTTAGGTTATTCTGAGTCAATCCCTAAACTGAACCGGGTTGAGTGAGTTAGTTGAATCACTTGAGTCAATAATGCTAGGAATCAAAAAAATATATTTTTTTAACTCAACTGTGTGCTTGACCTAATTGCATTTTTAAATATTACATTTTTACACCAAACCTACAGAAGGCCTAGCTAGGCTACGTGCAGAACACTGTATGTTATTTCAAAAGTTAAAGAATGGCTTTTGTGTTTTGCAACACTGTTGAAATTTACAGCTATATTTTGATTTCTTTGCGGGAACACCGCTTTCATCATTTTTACCGGCTCGCTTCGGGTCTGAACTTTCCGCAAAGCTTACGCAGAGATCAATTGCACAACTCGGTTAAAGGTTGCCAGGATGAGGTGAAAAACGGATTGAAAATTGTATATTGCGTGTGGATTGTGTGAATAGTATGCATTTCATACAAGATCTGGAAACTGGTCAACATTAGACAAACATATTGGTCCGATTATTTTTAAATGATTTTGAGGAGAATGATTTGATAGGGCTAAAAAACGAGAGAAACCCGGGAAAAACAGGAGTGTAGGCAGGTATGGTTTAGTGGTGCAACGGAATGCATGTGGACCGCAGATCAGTTGCAAATTTTAACTATAATAATAGTGTGAAATAATTTTTACTGTTGCTATTACTTAAAGTAGGTTGATAAATCTCTATGGAGGGTTGCCGTGAAAAGGCCATTTTCAGTTCATGTGAACAGCGCATATTAAAAATCCGGTGCCAAAACGACCGGTACTGGACGGAAGAGCAAAACGGATTTTTAAATGATTCTCTGATGCTTCAAAAAAGACGTCACGCTAGTTAACACTAATGTTACTGTTGGCAGCAAGTAAAGTTGATGTTAGCTTACCTTTAGCTAGCAGCTGGATTAAACACGGTTACATGCTGACAGCTGAACAGTGTAAAAGTGTGACTGTATTTCACTGTAGAGGATTCCAACACAGGGACGTACAACCGTCTGCGCAAAAGATATGAGCTAAAAGACACAAACTAGCACTATGAAAAACAACACAGACGTGCCTAAACCCTGCGGTGCATTCAAAATTATTGTAAAATACCCTTTTTCTCATCTGTTTTGTCATTTTTTTTAAAGGTTTTTTAAAACAGTATGTATATAATCCTAAAAATAAAGTATTGAACAAATTATTGTTTTGCTATCAAGATTAAAAGTAATGTTTTGTATCAAATATTTCAAATAATAACCAGCTGTACACCGCTAACATGGACGGTATGTACACTGTACACTGACAACCACAGACAAAAAATACATGCAGGCATGAAATACACACATGTACAAGCATCCCACCTACGCAAACACACATTCATATTGTATATTCCAATGCCCAAACAATTACACTCATACAAGTAACTCACCCTGCTGTACAACACACAATCACAGACCTGCACATTCATGCACAGCACTTACACGGAAACACGTACCTCCTACACAAAATATGAACTCGCTTACTCATGTACTCTGCTGGCCAAATAAACAAAGACACAGACACACAGACACACAGACACACACAGACACACACACACACAGACACACACACCACACACAAACACACACCCACACATCACCCAAACACACACAACAACCTCCACACAATACACACACACACACACACACACACACACACACACACACACACACACACACAAAAGCCATCGGGGAACAAATTCCATTTCATTTCCTGTGCTGGTAAGGAGCAAGCAGGGGAATCAATACATGCCATCTCCAGCTGTGCTGAAGGGGGTTTCGCTGCCATGGAGACAGATGTAGCACTGCTACAAATTGCTGCTCTAATTCAATCCACCAAAGTTAACACACACACAGGGATGGAGGATGAGCGCTTGTTGCTCTGGTTGGAAAATGCGATCGCAAAACAGAAGTACGAGTCGAGTGTGGCACATTACGGAGTCAGAAGGTGGAGATCGGGTGGAGGATTCTGGGGATGTTGCAGTGAACACACATACGCCCACCCACCCACACACCCACCCACACACACACACAAATAACTATTACCTGTGCACAGTACTGGGACTTGGCCACAGCTACCAGGAGCTTGAGTATGGGCTGGGACTGAGATACCAGAGGAGAGACGGCATGGATGACCGCTGTGAACTTGGGGTACGGTTTTATACCTGAAACACAACAGAAGAACGGTCACTCATTAATTCAGTTTAGCAAAACGAGAAAACAACGCTGGCTCGAACACGGTGAGACGACAATCAGCAATGGAATTTCCGGCTCTTAAGAGAATAAAGCCGGGCGAGAACTGAAGGCTCTCATTAACAAACACCTCATATCTATTTTAAGAGAGATGTTTAAAAATGCTACTTGAAACGAGTCTGTCAGCAGTTCTAAAATATAGATGATATAATTGTGAGGGATGTATGTTTTCAAACCCGTCTTAAAGTATTTAGAAACGCTAATGTGTTTTGAAAATGCCATATCTCTTGATCACTGAATATTTAATTTTGGAAACTCTTCAGCCGTGTCTGGAACAGACAACTACAGTAAGTGCTGACTTTAAATTCAGTCTGACTTGATGTAGGAATAGAGTAATCGAGGCTGAAAATGAGCAGGAAATAAGATATTGAGCAGGACGGATCATAGAGGACATTCTACTTTTCCTAATTTATATCTAATCTAACCCAAGCCAACAAAGCATGAAGTGTCCTTTCCACTACTGGGCAACTTTTATAATGAGGAATATCTGCAGTCTTAAAACTTGGCAAACCATCCTTGTGATTTGATTAAGAGTTTGCAGAGTTTTTAAACACCTGGGATGTAAACTTGTAACAAGCTCATAAACAGACTTCCATGAAACATTGCACAAACCCTGGAGCAGAATTCTTGTCATGCAGCTTATTTTAAATTTTGGATGCGCATGCTGTTTTTTGTCTTTAGCACCATTCTCAGAGACTTTTATTATATCCTGTATCTGTGCATTACACATATCACCAGGTAAATGTTTTTAGCAATACAAAGGGCTTGTTTAGGATAGATTCAGCTGTTTGAGACCGTTCAGTAGCCACAATGACACTTGCCAAAAGTAAGTGGACATGCCTGTTGACATACTTTTGTGTACTTTTAGCAAAGGTTGTTTTTCCTGGTTTAGTTGTGAATAATGAAAGATTTAGTTCTGCAACATAACCAATATTTTACACTAGTGATGTCCAATCTATTTGGCTTGTAACCCCTTAAAATGATCCCTTACCATCATCTGTTCTATCAAGATATTGTCTTCCCAGTTTCTTTTTGGAAGTAATTGAGCGGCCTGCACGGAGCCCTCATCTCAATACTGCCCCATACCTCAAGGACGACAGCCATCAACATCAGTGGCTGACTCTTATGGCTTAAGGGGAGCAAATCCCAGCAGAGAAGTTACAAAGTCTTGTGGAAAGCCTGGGAAGAGTGGAGGCTTATAAAGCAGCATATTAATGCCCATGGTTTTGGAATAAGATATCCACACAAACATTACGTATGGGTGTAATGTTCTGCTGGTGTTCACATACTTTTGGCCATGAAGAGTGTATCAATATATGTGTCTTGGCGGTTTGGTTTTATGTTTTAATTTATAGTTACACAGTTTAAATTACAATTATGTTGACTGTTATCTTGAATTTACTGTTATTGATATTTTTATGTTAAGTTTTATTGTTCAACTGTCTAATATCTTTACTTTATAATGTACCCTTATCACAAAATGTTAATAATATAACAAAATAAATAGCCAAATATATACTGTTATGGGTTTTTTATTACTCTCAAGTTTTCATGCTAATATCAGCCTAAAAAATCCAGCAATATTTCAAAATGAAAACTCCATTTAACTAAAGCAACAAAAGCTAACTTTGCGCCCAATGGCCCTCATTTATCAGCTTAACGTAGAAACCAGCGGCGATATGAGCGCCAAAATCCTCTTACGAAACGTTTGTATCACACCAATCAGAATGCAAGATTAGTCGTACATTGATAAATGCAGCGGCTGGAAACAATCGGAATTTAAATATCACTCACCAATATATTCTCAGTTTTGAGGCCCCGCCCCTTCTATTTACAAGATAGCCAGACGTAATCCAGCTAAGAAGCAGCACTTTTCAGAAGTGGAGATTGAAACCCTGACATATCAGTTTAATTTGCAGTAACGTGTGTCCTATTTGGCAGCCTAGTGTGTCTTTTTATTGGCCTTTTAGAGAAAAAGACAAAGTGTCAGTTGGAAACAAACTCCGTTGCACTCCTGCTTTGATTTTACTCAATTACCCATCAGCGACAAGCCACCTTGTCTCCTAAAAACCCATCCGTGTTTAATTACTTCCTCTTTAACAAACAAATACACTTTCCAGGGTTGTAATCCATGCCTGTCACCTTGCCCATCCATTTTAATATCAGCCCTCCACTATGGGAGCTCCATCAACTGAATTTGTGCCCTCGTACTATCGCCGTCTGTGCATGTACGAGTGTGTGTGTGTATGTGAATGTTTGTGGCAGTTCTGGATGATGATGGAGTGAAGGAGTGAAAGATGGAGAGGCTCCCGGGTCACAGATATGTGGCAAGGGAAAACTCGGCGCTGCTGAACCGTAGCAGAAGGAATTGGCCAACAGCGGTAGCACCAGTAGCAATGCTGACTCAAAACCCAATGATGGACGGGCTGGTGTGTCAGCACGGCTAATACAAACATCCGTCAAGGGCCCATTCCTCCACTCCACTTGCTGCCACACACACCACTGGAGGAGGGCAGTAGATCAGGAGCGCAGGCCATATTTTGCAAGCTTCAAATCCACAGCTGGACCCAGATCTAGTGAAAGACTATTCTGGTGCAAAAGTTGTGACTAAATATTTGGTGCTGGAGTGACGGATTGAGAAGAAACTTTTCTGACCAACCTTCATTTATCAGTTGTGTCACAGGTGTGTAGAAGCATTACGTAACAGCACTTTTACAATTTATGACGCATCTCTGCTTCTGTGTGTGTCTGTGTTACTGACCCAGTGTGGCGTAGTAGAAGGGGAAGTCTCCCAGGTATCCTGAGTACTGCGGCAGGGCAAAAAGTCCCCCAGGGTGACTATTCCACATTGGGCTGCTCCTGGAGCCGTGTTCAAACACGCGGTCCTGGATGATCTGCAAATGGAAAGAGCAAGAAACTGAAAAGACAAAAAAATCAAAAGCAGTAGAGGATGAACTATCATGACTTTTAGTCCCAAAAACACTGGATCCTACAAGTTTTATAATGCAACCAATTGACATCTACAATATTCAATAATAAACATTTGGAGAAAAAGAAGCTACAGATTATGCTGATGACAAACGGCGGATGAAAGAAGATAACTTTTAAGCTCTTTAATGAGGACTTTAAAGGAATTCACAAAGATCTGTGTTACTTTGACAGCCACAAAGAAATTAAAGGACACACTGACACCAGGATCAAACTCATGTCATTTTAATTAGAGCAGGGTTTCTGCATTCTTCAGGCCACCCTGCCTTTTGTAAGGCTTCATTTTCAGCTAGTTAATACAAACACAAAAACCATCTTTGAATAACATTTAACTCAGATCTCAGAGGACTTCTAAAAATCTGAAAACTTTGTGTTGATAAAGGAACAAATGTTTGCCTTTCAGATTATGGCGGGTGAAATATTAAGGATTTGATCAATGAGCCTTGTAATCACACCTATAAAACATTTCACAATGGAAAATGAGTTTTCACACAAAAACTCCAACAAGCAGATAGTCATAAATGTGAATGAATATCAACACAGCTAATGTTCCAACATCCAATAACCCCATTTCAATTCAGAATGGTTATTCAAAGCCCAGTCAGTGTATTAGAGCAGGTGGAAAACTGTCGTAAAAGTGAGTCTGTGGGCATTAGATGGAAGTTAGAAAGATGGCTGTTTCCTTTGTATCACCTCAATAGCAGCTATTGATCGTGTCAAGAATGAATCACTGTGGCACAAAGCTGAGCTGAAAGAAATCTATGTTATTGTGTAATATTTCCCCTCCAGACAAACCAAACAGATCAGCAAGTCAAAGGCATCTGTGCCAGTCCTTTACACAGACAGAGGCCATCGGTGAGAAAAAAGAGCCAAACACAGACAGAGTCATCAGCTGTATTTAAACACCAGTCAGTCAGACCTGCCCTGATCCTTTATGCGCCCAAATAGAGTAGTCAGTCAAACGGTCAGATGGGAGAACGGACACTATTTTCCTCAGCTGCAGCCTGCCGCCGGCCCCTGCTGAACAGGCAGAGGAAAGAGATATTGCTGCTGTGCCCTTGAGCCATGCTAAATTGCTGCAGTAAAACAGACACAGGTTTGTGGCTGTGTTTTATGGCCACGATTGAATCGGGAGGTGACGGCTGCTGGCTTGGCAAACTCAAAAGGATGGATGTACAAAAAGAGGTGAAGAGAGTCGGGTGGGCGATGGCTGAGCAGCTGATAGCATTTTAAATTGTAAAAAGTTAATAATATAGCTGGAGGGGGCTTACTGTAATACTAATGACAAAGTAACATAAAAATTCATCACAGGGAGGCGGGGATGTGTTGAGAGAGACAAAAAAAACACACGACTGGGTGAGTTTTTTTTACTTTCCCCAGCTTTGTCCCTGAGGGCAGTCGATAACCATTTGCCTGAGCCGAACAGATTAACTTCGAAATCTGTTAACTTCTCTATAAAAACACTGCCTGCCACTTTAAAAAACCCAAGCCCCTACACCTTATGAGGGGCAATTTTGCTCGCTTGGATGCAGCTCCTCCCCCGTCGGCAGCCCTCAGTCGGGACATGATGGACGACTCAATCTCACCTCAGTACAGCCACAATCAACCAATTAGAGCATGATAGATAAATCCTGTTTCTCTGGGAGCACACTGTGAGCTCGGCTTTAATAGGTGAGTTTAATAGGTGTACCAGCAGCACAGATTCAGCTATATTGACCTTGTGATTGGTCAAAATGCTACGGTTTCCTGACAGGAAACACTGTATAAAAGGTTGAACTCATATTTACTGCTCGCTTGCCATCTCTGCAAACACACGCACATGTGTTTGGAGTAAAAGGAAAGTGAGTTTGTTAATGTTTGCGAGGAGATTTAATCTGTCCAAATATTGCAGCGTGTGCATGTTTTGTGTGTGTGCACAGAACACAACTGCAGTGGGCGGGCGGGGGGGGCGGAGGCCCGATACCAT
>NC_045746.1:16097081-16111349 GCF_008692095.1 Etheostoma spectabile
ATGTCGCTCGTTATCTCAGGGGCTGCCACGGCAACGTCATTTACATATGTCACCCCTTCTCCTCTTCATCCTTTCTCACACTACTCTCCCCCCCTTTTTTTTTTTTTACAGGACAGTCAGTCAGGATTAAGTGTTTAGCCCTTTGCTGTATAAAACATAAACACACACTCACAAATACACACACTGAGTAACACGTTTTCGCTGTGTCACCTTGCTCTTTAGTGCGGAGTGACAACATGTCAGCAAGGTTATGCCTGGGTGGTGCCATGTGTACCTGGGCCGACACACCTTGACATATGGAGATGTTTTTGACTCTGCGTGCGTGCGTGTGCGTGTGCGTGTGTGTGTGTGTGTGTGTGTGTGTGTGTGTGTGACAGTGCACAGTGTGACAGGACTAGATAACAAACAGACCAGATATGTAGAGCTAGCTAAAAATCTGACAGACTCTAGATACTGAAGCCACGGCACATTGCGTGCCAAGTGTGTGGGTGCTTGTGTGTGTGTGTGTGTGTGTGTAGAAAAGTGAAATTCAAATGAAAGATTTGGGAGGTTATACTGTATAGAAGGGGAATCATGCTTTGAGGAAATCAAATGCATGATGGGATACTCGGGTGACAGAAGAAGCAGGAAGAAGAAGCCATTGGTAACCACAACATGAGCCTAGCAGTATGCCCAGGTGTTATCCCTGCATCTATAAACTTTAGATTAAATTAGATAATACTTTATTCATCCCACAATGGGGAAGTTCCCTTATTACAGCAGCAGTTTACTACAGTAAAAAGCAAAACAGCAAATAAGAAACAAACAACAAGCAAACAACCGACAATGTTGACAAAAGTACTGAATGAATGTAAAGTGACATTATATAAAAGGTATTATAAAGTAAAGTGAAGGTGGCCATAGTACAAAAAAATATTGCAGTGTAAGTAAGATAGTGACGTTAAAATTAATTTGAATATGTTATTAAGTAATTTAGCAAAAGTAAGTAAGCATAATATAAATGATATTGAAGTGTGACCATACTATACATAATATTGAAAAAGTAAATACTCGTAATGGAAAATTTAAATACAGATAATAAAGATATACATAGAGTGGGTAATTAAAAAAAACATCTTGTTCGAACTGAATAATGAAGGTGGGGAATTGAATGGATGAATAGTTTTTCCATTCATAAATTCTCCTCAAGTGGATTTTTGTTAACAAAGTGAATGCCCATGACAAAATGAGGTCAGAGGAAGGAGGGGGGCTTCTGAACTTAAAATTATATTCCCCTGAAAAGTTGTCTTTTTAGTATGAAGCACTTTTTGTTTTGTCCTTTACCAAGAACAGCAGCTGTGACCAACATGGATTGGATGGATTCCGACAGTGACTAGTTTTCACATATTAGTTTTCCAAGTATTAATCTATCCTTTAAAACAGGGGTCTTCAACGTCTTTTAAGGCAACGACCCCTTATACTTCTTATTAGCTGAGAGAGAGACAGATCAGGGACTCCCTATTACATATATAGTGAAATTAAGATACATATTTAACTTACAACTGAATAACTTGTGGGGAGCCTAAGGCCTTTATACATACCTTTTTAGTGAATAGAATACTAAGCTATTAAAATAATAATTGTTGGTATGATTTTATACATTGAATCCTTAGGATTGACTATATCTGTGAATGGTTATTCGAGTGACTACCTTTCATTCAGAATAGGCCAGTAAGCCTATCATTAGTGGGGCGTTTTCACAAATAAGCTGATTTTTCATTTGCTAATAATATGTTGGATTCATGTGAAGACATTTTTAATTTTTGAAAAAAACTTTCAGGAAATGAACAATAATTTGGCAGCCCCCCTGCAGCAACTCTGAGGATCCTACACACTGTGTTCAACAATTATTTCTAACCTTTCAAGACTAATAATCCAAATAATCATGCCCACTTTAGTGATTGGCAAGGTGTGTCGAGGTGAGAAAGTGTGCAGGGTTTGAACTTATTTCAAACTATTCTTTTCCATTTCTCACAACTACGTCTGTCATTTCCTGTCACACTTTAAACTGCTTCAAAGTTTGCACTGTTATCACCATTCCTGCTATTGTGGCATCTCGCTCCTCTCTATGCATTTTTGCATTGCCTTCGTGGGTGGACGTTTGAAAGGGCTCTAAACACATTTTGACTTTAGATATGGTTGGATGACACATTGTAACATACCCCAGCCTTTAGCCATATTATGGATCTAAAAATTACTTTTTTGAACACACATTATATAGATTGACAATGGTGATGTGAAATATGCTATATGGGCTGTTTGAGAAGTTTCTATGGACTTCAAAAAACTAAGAAAGCTAAAAGAAATCCTTGCAAAAACTCCCTGAAACCTATAGGTTACTATTGGAACCCATTGAAACTGATCACAGCCTTATGCTGGGGTGAGTGTTGGATACTCATTAAAACAGATTTACTCGTAAAACCAGAATACCACTTTAAGGTCATTGGTTTGGATCCCGCAAACTAGCTGCCAAAGTTGGCTAAGTTAACACACTATACCATCTAATGATGAATTTTTGTACCTATCAACAATACTATTATAGAAACTGTGCTCATATAAAGCATCAGAGAAGTCACAGCCTAAATGCAAAACCCATTTCACCCACTATGAGTAAAATAAAAAACAGCTTCTGACAAATTCTCCATTAACATGGGCTATAATGTATTTTTTGCACTCTGTAAACGACACTATCAACCCTTCTATTTTGCTTTTACCCTTGTACCAGGGAGACCAAAGAGAGGCCTTAGAATAGCACGAAGATTGCAGAGTGTGCTAGGATACTGCAGCCCTCTGAGAGAAAGATTGATGATGAAGGAGTAGGAGAGAGGACGGCAGAGAGGCAAAAAGTGTGGGTGGTTGTGTGCATGTGTGTCTTGAGTCCTCACCTCCAGTGTGGTCAGCACTATTTTTTCCACAGAGGAGAAGTAGGCCTCCCAGAGGAACTGAGTCTGCTGTCTGAGGGATAGGATCTTATCCTGGTGGATGGAGCGCACTGTGGTCGGGATCTGCAAATGACAAAAAGCAGTCAGTTAGCATTCAGTACTGATCTAGGCTTTAAACTGTGGTGACAGAAAGATTAGAATGGATCCCCAAAGATACACTCATCAGCAGATAAAGCACATTAAGGTGTGGCAGCCATGTGAACGGTAGGCTGAAGCAGATATTGCAAGTTTCTGGACTAACGGTCACAAAGATTTTTGTTGTAATTTAGTCCAAGTCTTAGGTGCTCTCAAAGCAATTCTTAAGACAAGTCTAAAGTCCTTGAGGGAAAATCCAAGTTGAGTCACCAGATTTAATAAATAAACTGCAAGTCAGTTCTTTGAATGCTGACCATTTTGCATACAGCAGTGTGGCTGAAGTTACTTAAGTACTGCCGTTTATATGGCTGCTAGTAAGTCTTTTTAATGAACAGTCCTAACAATTTAACACAAAGGGGGTATTTCTTTTTGCTGTCTTGTCACAACATTCCATTCAAGTCAAGTGTTAGGTCCTCATTATTTTTTGGGTTTTGTATGTATGAAACAAACAGAATATGACATGCTAGTAGGCAGATTTAGTTACCATTGGACAGAGCCAGGCTAGTTGTTTCTCCCTGTTTTCAATCTTCTCATGTAACTTTCTTCCAGAAGTGTTATAAAAAACTACTAACAAACTTTTCCTTGAAGGCCTACCGCTCTGGCAGCAGTTTTGTTTGCCAAGTTCACTAAATTCCTTAGTATAAGGAGCAAATCATGCTATTGGAAGAAATAAAATAGTGTTTACAGATATATATATTTGAGGGAATGAAGAACACAACACAAGGAATTTACAAAAACGATGGCAGCAGCAACTATCAGTCATCAAATAGTGTCAGGGAAGAAAAGCTAAAATGCTGCAGCTGTGTTTGGTGAATGCTTTTTAAATTTTATTCAAAGAGTTGTGTAGTGTAATCCGTATATGGTTTATTCATCATAGTAAAGGAGGGAGTAACTACAAACAAACATATTTTTATTTACTCTTTTGCAAATACTGCCATATCCTGCTAACTGATAAGTTAGAAGTCAATACACTGTATGTGCAGTATTTTTCAATTTTTTTCCTGGTTGGATAGAGAAATAACTTTGACTGTACAGTGCAGGTATTCCACATTCAGTGAAAAACATACATCAATATATGTATTGTATGTAAACACCACCTTATTGCTGCAAAATACATAAATCCACAGAGAGATCCAGGATGGCTTAGACACACTGGTGCTACACAGAGTTATAACACTCAATGTCAAACAATATTATTACACACTTCATTCAAATTAAGATTTAATGGGCATATAATTACTTTCCCCCCATGAAGTTCAAGCAATTCCAGACAAATCCATTTGCTCAGTCTATTTATTCGCCCTCTCATATAACAATATGAGGCTTCGAGTGGCATTTTCAAGCAGTCAAGGACTTGGTATGCTGCTTGCATTTTGCTTAGTTGTCAACCACTCTACAAGAAAACAAAACATGATAGGGATTTGGGGAATATAAGCAAATAATGTGTGCTCAAGATATCGACAGTCAGAAAAAAGGTTTTGTTTTCAGATGGTATAGTTTGGAGGTGATACATAGAGGCATGTGGTTATGTTTGAGTGTTACTTGCGGGCAGTTACCTGCAGCAGGAGCCTCTCGTCGCCGATCACTGCGGCTGTGTTCCAGTCAATGATCTCGGAGAAAGGCAGCTCCCAACCGTTACTCAGCATCACCGGCACACAAGCAGCCTGACACACACACACACACACACACACACACACAACACACACACACACACACACACACACACACACACACACACACACACACACAGAGCTTGGACATGATCCTTTACAAGCACAATCAGAGCCACAGCTAAATCATGACTGCTTTAAGCTACACTATGCATCTCTTTTCATATAAAAGATGCACTCTATTGCAGTTGACCTATTTGTGTTCAGGCCTAAATTCCCCATATGGCAGAGATTGGATTTTCTTCGACTTTCAAACCTCTTTGGTGCAATGTGTATATATCATACAGTACATACAATCAGTAGTGAGATTTTTAGCAGTCCCAACAATGCAGCAAAAAGCCTATTAATGTCTTAACAGATGCCAACTTTATCAGCTGCAGACTAGACAAGGTTTCAGAGAGAGAAATCACATAAAAGGGCTGAACTTTAACAAATGAGAAAGGAAAGCAGCGATTTCAAACTTGTTACTCTACAGGTTTCATCAAAATTATTACCCATAACTTTACAAAAACATTTTTGGATTAGAAATTGACAAATGTCTAAATAACAGAAATGCCATTATCAATGGAAATGGCAGAATTGCAGTATGCACTGAAAAGCTATATTAATCAATTTTGGGGGACTTGGGGGCAGCAGAACAAGCGGTAACACAACATGACACATTATCACCTTATAAAGTTGATATTGTGATTATGCTAGCAAACATCCAACATCCAGCAGACACAGAGCAACAGTCATTTCAGGCCACCTGATGAGTGTAAGCCCAGTATTCATTCTCATTTTATTTTTGGCCACTTTTCTTCAGGGAATTATCTGGGTCTTTAGCTGCTAAATGCTTTACTATGTTCACCAGCCTTTTTGCTAACTTTGTGTGTCCGCTGTCTGGTGCTAAACAGGTAGTGCAGTGGCTTGTACCCTTAAAACAGCTGCCTGCTGCTGGAACCAATTGATGAGAGCAGTAGGAGTAAAACAAACCATTAAAGCCGCATGCTTTAAAACCCAAACAATTAGCTTTCAGTTGCTAAAACGCTCCGTAGAGATGAGGAGAACTGCAGCATCTGTTGCTCTGTAGGTTTATTACTTTGAACACTTTCACTATACACATAGTTATTTGACCCACTGGTCATATAAAATAAAAACAAGTGCAGCTTTAATTAAAATGATTCAGACTTTGAGCACAAATATGAGCTCAAATGTAACTTAAAAATGCATACATATTGCTTTGATCATAGATACTGAATTTGAGATCAAACATGAGCATATTAACACAACGCAGCCTAGCAATCTGATAAACAGAAATAAGCTTGAACATACCATCTAGATAAGCAGGCAAGCAGCATATAGTCACTGATAGTGAAGAATTCAGTATAACGATGACTGATATGGATGTGAAAAAAACATTTGTTGGAGAGTAGATCACAAAGAGTCTAACATTCTGAATTTATATAAACCAGAAAACTTTTATTCACTCCACTGTGACGATTGCATGCACAAAAATAATTTCTTAAAGTGCCCATAATATGGAAAAAAAAACTTTTTCTGGGATTTGCTTCCACACGCATACCAACTCGAAAAAAACAAACATTCATGCTGTTTTGAGTGAGATAAGGGTTTCTGAATGTCCTCTGCCTTCAGTCTCCAGGTGAGCTGTTCAAAATCTGCACGGCTTTCTACCTCACTAGCCAAGACGAGGTGGCTAACCGTAGCATACTAGCGCTAAAATGCTAGCTCGTTCTCAATGGCTAAACACTGCTACCATATGAACTAGTTCACCATAATCTACAAAAGAACTACTTACATGTACCTGTTCTGCAGGTATTCCACAAGTGTGCCCTCGTTTAGAAGAAGTCTCCCAGCTAATCCTGCCTTGTACTGACCAAAGTAGGAAAAACAGTAGCTAGCTGATGTCATCATTACCTAGCTACTACGCATGTGCAACTCCCAATAGTAAAGAAGTGAGATGTCTCAATCTGTAGCTAAAACAGAGACCTAATCACACAGGGGGAAAACAGGATCTGCAGCAATGTGCAGTACAACAAAAATATGGTGTTTTTTGAAAATGAAACCATGTAAACCTACTCTAATACACCCTGAAAATGAGCATAAAGTGGGCACTTTAATTGTGTGCTTAATCGTTCTGTTTCTGATTCTGTTTGTGTTTGTTTTCACTCTGTGTATGGCCTTCTTTTTTTTACAGCTACACTTCTTGACACATCAATATTAAAATGGTAACTTTAGGAGCTGAAAAGTTAATTACTCAAAGGAAGCGAGCAGGAGGAATGATAATGAGAGGAGGATGGGGAAATAACAAATATCAAAAGGCAAAAGAAAGTGGATTAATAGATTTTAAGAAAAGATGAAAAGAGGGAGGTAGCGAAGCTGAATGTGACCTTTGGCAAAGGAGTGGTACGGGGATGGAGGGATGAGAGGAGAGGTGGACGGAACAGCTGGGGTGTGTGTGAGTGTGTGTGTTCAATGTAATGACAGCCCTGTCACTCCCAGGTCACAAAGGTGTCAGCTAGGCCTGCACGATTCGGAGAATAGATATCACAATTCTCTGCCACGATTTGTTTCACCATGACAAAACAAACTGGCAGTAACAAACCAAGGTTATTATAGTTTTTCATTTTTTATTAGTTTTTTATTTCTTTTTGACTTTTAGTTTTCAAATTCATTTTAGTTTTAATTACTTTTTAAAGCGGGTTTGCAAGTTTATTTTTTGAAAATGCTTAATTTTAGTTTATTTTTTGAAAATGCTTAGTTTTAGTTCAGTTTTTATCAGTTTAGTCTCTTTTGTAATATGGGTTATTTTTCGGGGGATTCGAAAAGGTCAGAAAACGTATTGTGTAATAATAACTCAACAAAAACAATTTTAGAAATATGTATTCACAATGTATTTAACAATAACACCAGTACAAATTATGTACATGATGATGAGCACGGACTGTTGTTTGTTGTGTTTCATTTTACATGGAATGTTGTAATTTCTGGGTTTCCAGTTCGAAACTATACAGGTCTACGGGACATGTCACGTCGTAAGGATGTAACGTTATTGGCTCTATGAAAGACACTGACAAAGACAAAAACTAAGGACATTTACTCGATAATTTTAACAAAACATAGATTACACATTACATCACAGCAAGCCTGTTAACATAGAGGCCTCAATGAAGAGTGGGGAGAGCATTGCAGTGCTTGGGAGCACTTTAAAACCTTTTTTATACAGTCGGTTTACAACGTTTGTGATGCATTCGGCTCGTAATTCTTAAAAAAAAAAATCGAATTAATTTAAAAATTAAATCGTAAACAAGGTGAATTGAGAATGTGATTTTAGAACGATTAATCGTGCAGGCCTAGTGTCAGCTAAACCGCGCGCACGCACACACACACACACACACACACACACACACACACACACACACTCTATTAGCTCATGCAAATACCAATGCCTGAAAATACTCTCCCTCCGTCTTACTGTAGACGGTGAGTCGATAGATGGAGTGAGTCAGACAAATATAGAAAGGACAGGAGAGGGCATATATGCCTCCTGAGTGAAGTGTGTGTGTGTTTGTGTGTGTGTGTGTGTGTGTGTGTGTGTGTGTGTGTGTGGTGCAGCTGATAGTGAGATTAGGGTGCACTCTGTGGATGGTAAGGAGAGGTAAAGGACAGTGCGGTAGTAATGCTTAAGAGTGCAGTGAAGTTATAGAAATGGATGAACAGGGGAGTAAAAAAGAGATGTGAAGTGTGCAGATTTCAAGCAGTTTGAGTGAAGAGGAGGTAAATGCAGATCCCGGATTAGAAAATGACTAGATGGGAAGAATTTACCTCAGATTACTATGGTCATACAGTGTGGTGAGGTGTTACGGCATATTAAGTGTAGAAACTTTTATTTAATCAACAGTTAACCTTGACAAACTAGTATACTTAAAAGCACAACAATCTCAAAATTCTATCTTTGTAAACCATTTAAATATTCCTACATCACTACGACAGCAGAGTGCAACTAACCAGTAAAGAGAAAGAAGAAGTGAGGGGGAAGCCCCAACAAAGTGGAACCAGCGGACTTTTACAGTCATAGGGCTCATACATCCTGTGCAGTGCAAGGTTGAGATTATGAAAAGGAAAAAGGTGTGAACATTTGTCATAAATCTGGAAAAATAAGGGATGATTGGGACCCTGGGAGAAAACCAATAGAGCGCAATGAACAAGGAAGGTTGGCAAGTATGGCCCTACTTTGCCTCTAATTGGTTTTCCCTGATATTCTTACCCTAGCCTTTACCAATCTCACTCCTCATGCCTAACCAATGATCAACCAGAGGTGGGTCATGCCTTCAAACGTCCCTTCGGACTGTCCAATCTAGCATCAACCATTATTAAACTACAAACTAAATCAATAGTTTTTAAATACATCTCTATTATATACATGTCACTGTTTATAAACAATTACCCACTTTATCTGCAAAAATCAATCATGTCTTACAATATTAAAAAAAACGTTTAGAGGCAGAGAGAAGGAGCACTTGTTGTCAGTGAAAGTCTACAATATTAGCCTGAGAATTAAGGTGGCAATGATTTGGTGATCCTTTTATTGCTGGAGGTAGCACTATTTAAACACATGCTTAGCAGGAGGCTTGAGTGTGGGATTCTTTTTCTCCCTGGTAATATTGCTGGTGGACATGAATTTGCAGCATGTGAAGTGCTTTCTCATAATGGGTGTGTGTTTATGTGTGTGTTGCCTATTTACCTGCAGCGCCTCGAGGAAGCGAAAAGAGCCCAGTCGTCTGCCGCGGGGCACCAAACAGAAGGTGGAGTTGTGAAGCATCTCCTTGTAGTCGTACCTGCAGTGACACACACACACACACAAGTTTACCGATATAAGCAAGAACATGTTATTTACGGCAACATGCTTAGAAAAATGTGTGAAATGTGTGATTAGAGGGATACATACAGAACATGCTTCACTGTTACTTGTTGTAATGAGCTATATAATTAGACAGTATCTCATAGTTGAAGAAAATGTCATGCTAAACACAACTTGGGAACTACATGTTAGTTTGAGCTATGGCTGCTGTGAAACTCCACTGTGTCTGTTGGTCATAAATCAAAGCACACATTTATTACAAGCACAACTGGGGTTGTGCAAGGAAGTCAGATGGGGAAAGAAACACGACATGTCAGACAGTCAGACTGGACAGAGGCTGTAAAGAAGCCAATAGTTTAGTCAGATTATCTAAACCCCTTTATTTACATCCAAAAATCCCTCAAAACTACAGGTGGTCCATCTGTAAACTGATGTATGTTTACAATAAACAGGTTGTGGAATTTTTGGGTAAGCTGGGTTTGTTTGCAATCTGTCTCATTTAATACAATGTCTTACTTCTTTTAAAATGTTACTATTACCAATAGAAAAAAATGGTCAAAACTAACAATGTATGATCCAAATTGTCATAAATCTCCCCGTTTTGATTCACTTTCTTTTTCACCTAACAGCCTCTCCATCCATAAACTCCAACCCAACTCCTCTCCCTTGTTCCCCCCCCCTTCCTATCTCACAAACACTACGCTCCTTTGCACACCCCCTCTTCTTTACACACTACCTTTCATAATCCCTCTATCTCTTAAAACAAGAGGCTGCTGCTCTCTTCCTCCTTCCCAGCTCCTCTTTCTCCTCTGTCTCTCCAGTGAGGTGTGTCTTATTGCTCCTCTCCAAACAGGGTGATCAACCCGGCCAGGGGTAATGAGCTGAGAGTGACACCTGCTTCCACCACACAACTGGCTGTGTGTGTGTGTGTGTGTGTGTGAGTGTGAGAGATACAGAAAGACGGATATAGATGAAGTGTGTTTCTGTGCATCAGTTGGTTTGCGTGCATGCTGCTTTCCTATGTGTTTTGACAGTTTGTGTGTTCACAATTTCTTTCAATTTATTTTGGTTCTCCTGTCCTCTTCCATTTTTTTTTCTTCTCCCTTTCCTGCTCTCCGTCTTGCTTTTTCCAACAGCAATGTCTCCCTGTGTGGATCATTTCTCTCTATTTCTCTCATATAGACACACAGAGCTAAAAAATGCCACTTAAAAGCTAACATGCCAGTCAGTCAACAGTGCAGAACTAGGCATCACGGGGTTGCTGTTTTGTTAAGTCTAATTATTTTATACACACATTCACTACTATAAATATCTTGATTTTCCAAAAAAGTAACAGATCTGTTTAGGCGGTTTTCCCCACATATTTTAAGTCACTGTGCACTCAAAAGTTAAGTTTCCTGCTGCGATAAGACACAGATCATAACAACGTCTCCTTGCAACAATGAATACAAATAAATAAACAATAATAAAAGGCAATGATTTCTGGGTGAGAAATAAATAAAATGGAAATAATCAGCCCTAAGGACTGTTCAGGTTAGGGGTTAAGAGACTGGTAAGACGGAAAATCATTTGTCATTTAGCCATATTCTATACAAGGTGAAGGTTACAGGACACACACACTACATTTCCACACATTCTGCTGTATTAATGATGCTGTGGATGTACTGCAGCTTACAGAAGTGTGACAGTGATTGCTGATGCAGCCTTCTGTGTGTGTGTGAGTGCGAACGTAGTGCTAGGCTTCCAGCTTTTTCAGCTCGGTCCATACACACACACACACACACACACACACACACACACACACACACACACACACCACACACACACACACCCACACACACACACACACACACACACACACACACACACACACACACACACACACACACACACACACACACACACACACACACACACACACACACACACACACACACACACACACACACCACACACACACACACACACACACACACACCACCCACGATGGTGATTGCTGATGTTGTGCTGGTGATCGACTTGTGCCTTCTTTAGTCAACTCTAATGAAGTGTGGGGGACATGACAGCCTGTGATAAAATCCTCATTCACACCTACATACATAACGATCTTTGCGGCACATAACAAAGTTACCGAGCGCACACACAAACCGTTAGGCACGCAGACACACATGCAGCGTGAACAAGCGACAGCTGCAGGCCCTCACATTGAGTTCTTTCACCGCCGATGGACGAAGAGCTATCTTAGCCCATATTTCCACACCACTGTCTGCCTGGATGGTGTTTGTTGTGTGTGTGTGTGTGTGTGTGTGTGTGTGTGTGTGTGTGTGTGTGTGTGTGTGTGTGTGTGTGTGTGTGTGTGTAACAGCCCACATAACAGGCCTGCATCTGATGGCAGTGAATATCAATGCGTGGATTTAACATGCAACAGTCCTGTAAAATGTTTTTTATAACCAACGCACTTCTGTGTCAGATCTTCTGTCCCCTTTACGTTCAATACGATGCAAATATTTCCTGTTTCTATTTAACCTAAACTGTCATGAGACAAACTTCTAAATTTCTCTCCACAGTTTAAAAAAAAAAGTTGTATAACCAATGCAATTTCTTTTTAGTCTCAAGCAAACCGCCGGTTTCACAGGTTGCTAATTTTGTCTTGGTGTCTCCTGAAACAAGCACAACCTTGCCACGTGATTCACCTGCGGTGCATCTTAACCTTATCCCGACTCGGATTGTGCCTTAAAGAGATGATTGTCTTTTAAAGAGGAAGTGGTTTTAGTGGTTTAGAGATTTGAAAGAGACAGTAGGAGGCCTCCATGAGGACGTCCCTGCTGTGTAAACCCACTTCCACCTCTTTTCCTCCCCGCTCCTCCTTACTCTTCTTCCTCCCCTCAAACCTCCTGCTGGCTTGCACTTTACGCTGGATTCAGAGGCCACAGCTTGCTCACACTATCTTTCTCCACCTCTTCTTCTCCTCCTCCCTTTTCTATTCTGTCTACAACAGCTCTCCCCATGTTTTGTTCCTTGAACTTGAGCTGGCTGGGGGAAAACCACAGCCGAGCTACAAGCCTGCAGGCTGTGATTGTGATTCTGTGCTTGTATATTTATATTTCTTTGCATGTGTGTGTGCCTCTCCATCGTACACATGAGTGTGTGCAGATAACAATGAAAGCGAGGGTGGGGGTTACACAGCAAATGTATGACAAAATTGACAGCCTACTGGAGGGGGGCGAATTGTGTCACGTTTGGAGTGAAAACAGCAGAAAACAAAGTCAGCGTGCAGAAAATATGAAGGAGACAGAAAACAAGGCTTCATTTAATCAAACGTAAGAGATGACCTCAGCGCGTGCACCCCACAGTGTTTTGTATGCATACGAGAGAGTGCTTGAGTGCACGTGTCAGCATGTCCAACAACTGTGAAGCAGTTAAAAAAACACTACTCCTACATGGTTGCTGTGGCAACCTGCCATTAAGTGCCTTCACTTGCAGCAACTTAATTACATGGGATAGGTGCATCATGGTTGCTGTGAAACTCCACTGTGTCTGTTGGTCATGAATCATAGCACAATATACCGGTTTATTACAAGCACAACTTGGGTCGTACAAGGAAGTCAGATGGGGAAAGAAACACGACATGTGTGACAGTCCGACTGGACAGAGGCTGTAAAGAAGCCAGCAGAGTCAGATTATCTAAACCACTTTATTTGGAAGGTAAAAGCCAAAAGTAAGTACATCAGCAAGTATGGTGGGTCAAATCTGAAACCGAAATATGGTCTGATGGATGTTTACAATAAACAGTTTGGGGAATTATTTTACCCTTCAAATATGTTTGGTTAAGCCTGGGTTTGCTTGCAACCTGTCTCATTTACTACAATGTTCGCATCAGGAGGGGGTGAAAGAGGAGAGGGATGGAAACTGTATTTTTTATTATTATTGTAGTAATAATAATAATAATTTATACTTTATTAGTTCCACAAGGGGAAATTACAATAAACAATAAACACACTATCAACTAATCTCCATTAACCATCCTTACTAATCCCTTAAAGCCAGTAGTGGAAGATGAATTCAGATCCTTTAGGCTACTCAGTATCAGTAGTAATCAATAATGAAAAAGGTTCCCTTAGTTACTGTTGCTTTCTACACATTTAACATTTGACACACATACAGATGATGATAACAGAGGTAGACAAATACTGTTTTTAAATAAAAAGTGCAATATGTCACTATGAATGTAGAAAAGAAGAAGTATAAAGTAGCATAAAGTAACATACCCTAAAAAATGTCTTTAGGATAGTACTTAAGGAAATGTGTTTTATACGGCAGCCTAGACTCCCAAAGGTGTGCACTTGGTGGGCTTCCAATTGGACTTTCTGCTGCCATGTGAGCACCCAGCAGGCGCCTGAGTATAAAGCTTCAGCGTGATGAAAACACAAAACCACCACCAGCCTGAGTATCTTCCAGGGAGCAGAGAAAAAGAGATCCAATTTACTGCCTATTGAGACTGTTGTTACATTAGCCTCCTGGACGTCTCTCCTGTCTCCCTCTGAAACTCTCTCACTAATTTCTTTGTCTTTCAAAGTGTGTTTTTGTGTGTGTGTGTGTGTGTGTGTGTGTGTGTGTGTGT
>NC_045746.1:16111359-16113525 GCF_008692095.1 Etheostoma spectabile
TGTGTGTGTGTGTGTGTGTGTGTGTGTGTGTGTGTGTGTCTGCTGATGGCTGGAACAAAATCCAGGGAAATCTGTTTTTGTACTGCATTGTAGTGGAGTGTGTAGTGTGACAAACAACCCTGTGGTAAAACCCTATTTGACTCATTAAATTATTAATTTATGAAAAAGGAAAGCTCTGATTTCCTCTCACTGTGCCCATCTGCACATGAGGATGAAAGTGAATTTCAGGATGTAATGAAGTGTTTGTACATCAAAGATTACAAAAGTTATTTATCATTACGGATGTCATGCCCCAGATGTGCTCATTTGTTTAGTAAATAGCTCCCAAACAGACTAAGGCACAGACATATTCCAGCAGTAATTAAACAGAAGCTTTGTCCACCTCATGGACACAAGTGTCTAATTTGAAGCATATTGTTGAACGTGTTCCCATGAGAGTATGACAGATGTGCAGGCTGAGGGAGCTTGTGGGTAAAATGTGGACATCTTTGGCTTCCGACTAACTAAGATAGAGTGTGTCTGGGTTCAGTGGGAGTGTGTGTGAGTTAAGGGGTTGAATCCACATATGTTTTTGAGTGTGTATTTAAGGACGATACGATGTGTGTGTAGTGTGCACATGCCTATAGCAACAGATAAGAGCTTTAGAGAAGAATCAGTATAGTGTGACCGGAATGTGTGTGCACTTATGTCCGCTAACTCTACTTATTCCCCTTGCGGCTATGTGGAAAAGTAAACATCTGTATGTGTGCATCCAGATGCGTGCCTGCCCATTTTGTCTTATCTTCCTCCTGCTCTGCTGCCATAACGCCTGCTGTGCCCTCTGAAACTAATTAGCCTGATTAGTGCTCATTAGCCAGCTTTTGCTAGTTCAAATTAGCATTCTAGCATGGAATGACCCAGAGGTCCACCTCGCCAAACAAACAGGCTTTCTGTGGTCAAACTCATGATGACCCTGAGGTCTTTCCACACGCAGGGCCAATCGGATTACACTCGCAGTTTGTAAAGAGTTTACCCTGCCCTGTAAAGCTCAGTGAGTAGTTCACATACTGAATAAAACACAGCTGAGTGCATGTGAAGGAAATTATGTAATGGCAGCTGGTTTGACTGGTGGTGCTGGCCACATGTAAAGAGTAATATGTAAAAACTCGTGGCAGCGAAAAAGGCAGCACAGCAGATACAACCCCACTGAGGAGAAATATAGTTCTGGAGCTATAATGTGCATTGGATGAAAGGGTCCACATATGGTGCAATATAAACATCACTGTAAAGCCACCATCACAGACAACAGTGCTTTCTCATGAATTTATGGGTTGAGATCACAGAGCCTAAAATACATCCTCTGTCTTTCTCTTACCTTTATTTGACTGGCAAAGCTGGGTGAGATTAAAACTCTAGTGTCCTAGGCCGTCCAAGAAAAGACTACAACAACACTGAGTTACAGAATAATAACAACAGAAGCACACAATAATATATTACTAGATCAAGATTAACAAACTCAACTCAAGCCACTCTGAAAATAAAGCCAAGTTCTAATGTAAAGACCACATGGGAGCATTCTAAAACCATCAAACAATACATTAATAAAGCAAACACATCCAGATTGTAATATACCCTATAATAATATTAGCCAGATGAGAGTGCATTACCAGGGACAGCTGTTGTCACAGGTGTGGGAGCAAACAAAACAAACACAGGATTCATTGAGATCTGACTGCACAGGCTGCACCTGAACATCGGCCCTCTGCACGAGTGGAAGTATGTCTTCCTGCACAAGCCGGTTTCATCATTGAAAGTGTGAAACAGTTAGCGACAACCTCTCTGAGTGTGTTAACAATATTGATCCCTATGGATTGCGTATAATTAAGTGTTTATGACAGTTTGCGTTGTTTTGAAAAAATGTTGAGCTTTCCATGGCATGTGATTATTTGCATAATGAGTTGGGAAGTGAAAGCCAGACAAGTGTTCACTGGAAATGCAGCTGAGAAGTATTCTGATATCAGGTATGAACCTTGGAAATCAATCTTGACTGGATTTCATCAGGACACGGATGTATCTGTGTATAAGACTTGAACAAGGGCTTAATATGACAGGGTCCTGTCAAGAAGAATTTCTTGAGGGGAATCGCTGACTGATGGGTTCATAGTTATTTCTCTGTTATTCCCCCCC
>NC_045746.1:16113535-16116583 GCF_008692095.1 Etheostoma spectabile
CCCAGCTCTCTTTCACTTGCACCCTGTGTGTATACAGTGCAACTGCAGTCAGAAAACGACCCTAACAATCAAAAGCTCTGTTACATCGTGAACATGTTTACAACTTGATGCAGGTCCTCTCTATGCTGGTCTCTTTGCGTTGCTAATAAATAAACCATACATGTCGGATTTTGCCTGGAAAGTCACAGTAACTCAGTGTTGCAGCTTATTCAAAACTAACCGGGTTAAAATAATTTTTGAGGTCACACTAGTTGGAATAGCTGCACTGGATCCATATTACTATTCAAATGAGTGCTGGGCAGTAAGCACGGCTGCAGGTGGTGAGTGTGTAAACCACATACACCTAAACAAAAAGATAGGGCTCATATACATGCAGACTCACACTTGGTACACGCTCACACAAACTTCTGAATCAGTTCAAGTCAGCAGCCTGTTCTTTCCCTCCAGCTACCCCACAACCCCCCCCCCCCCCCCCCCACACGTGTAAGCCTGAATATTTTACAAATACCCTGATAACAAGAAGTCTTCCTGCCGCGCTACTAATTCACTATGACGGCTTTATCCTTGCAATCTTTTCAATTTGTCCGCTCAGATTTTTTCCACTGCCAACAGATGGGGGCAATTTTTCAGTTACATTTAGTGTCTGGGTAGTAGTCAGAGTTCCCAACTGCGCACGGAAAAGCACGCACACACAACTCTCCAGAGGATGGAAGTGAGGTCAATTTCAAACTAGGGGACACCTTTTCCAAACACGTATCCAGGAATGTTTGGGGTGGTTTTTTTCTTCCCGTGGCTAGAATCACGCTTCACATATGCACGCAGGCACACACACAAACTATACTTCAGTGATGAGTGTATAAGTCAGTGATTGGCGCCTCACTGTGTGATGTGGCAGATGAGGGGTCCGGACTGTGTGGATGTTCACTGGAGACCAGCTGTGCCTCGCTCTGCACTTCCAGCTGGCCCTCGGGATGCCTCACTGTTCATGTTAGTTTGTGTGCTCATGTGTGTGTGTGTGTGTGCGGGCGCATGTGACTGTGTAGATCCATATGTGTGAGACAGTCTCAGATTTAGACATGTCAGCACTCGTGGCTGCCTCTTTTTAAACACTGACACATTTTGTCATCAGAGCTACTGAACGGCAAGCGCAGAGGAGGTCGGAGTTACCTCCTTTCATTGACACACACCACACACACCACACACACACACACACACACACACACACACCCACACACACACACACACAACACACACACACAACCCAACACACACACACACCAACACACACACACACAACACACAAGAGAGAGAGAGAGAGAGAGAGAGGAATGCTAAAATTAGTTCCATCACATTAGGATTGCTGCAGGCTCTTTCATGACAAATATTCTCCACATCTTTAAAGTCGAATACACACACACACACACACACACACACACCACACACACACACACACACACACACACACACACACACACACACACACACACACACACTCTTGAATCAACGTTAATATGCATACAGTGCACACACAAAGTGACCCCTTTATTTCCATCATTGGGGTCCCATCTGCCGGCAAAGACCAGTTCCACTCTCCTCCAATAGGTGAGTAGAGACTTAATGGCTTCTAATTTCTTGTCCATAAACACATTCTAATGTATTCCCACTGAAGTCTCCTCTAAATCAAAATACAAACCCACTGCTGGAGCCACCTGGGTCCCTCAGCACAACACCGCAAATCAAAGAATGCTAAGAACCCACCCAGAGCAGTGCCATGACTATCCCAGTAAATGGATGGCTGGGCACACAGGAGTCGGACGGAGAGATGCAATGTCATCAGTCAAGATTGCCCCTTTGAAATGTCGGCTTTGCAGGAATTTGGAGAAACAAGCTTCTTTTCAAACACACGACTGAGCATTGTCTGAGTTATTTAAAAAAAAATAAAAAAAGGCTTTAGAGTTGCTGGGGTCAAGAGACTTAAGCTGTTGCAAGAGGGGATGATGTAAACGTCAACTCTTTAAAACTTTAAACATCACAGTGACTGGAGTTAGGATTTTTTTTCTGTGATTCTGTTTTGTCCTTCTGACACAGTGAAATAAAAGAAAACTTTTTCAAGTTATAATCCGTATGACCTACGAAGACCTATAGTGGTTGAAACAGGTTGGCTTTTTTAATGATTTAGACACTACAATTAAGGTTTTTTTAATATTTCTTTCCACATTGCTATAAGTATTTTTTTCATATTTTTGAGTGGCTTAATGGACTTCCTGTTTATTCTAATAAATTAATTTGTATGGGGTCAAATGTAAGAAAAAAGTGAGAAACAAAATGTATTCATTAGAACTGAAAAGCTGGATCAAGAAAAAAATCTATTAAAAATGATTGATTATCAAAAGAGTTGCATTAATCACTTTAGCTCTAGACCTGAGTATCAAAGTACCTTTATACAGCACACAATACGAAAACTGGAGAAGGTAAAAGCTCTGTTTTTTCAACATTCATAGCTTTCTTGATTTTCCTCAATTACAGATATGATCAAATTGGGCTTTTATCATAGCTGCACACTGAGAGATTCTTCCCAGAATTAAATACGTATATATACACACAGTATAGCTGTAATCAGTTTCCAAATATATATATGTAGGATGGATTTTCTATTGTCCTCTCTTTCCAAGCAGTATTATTAAAACCAAAATAGTATTTGCATCCTTATTTGGTAAAGACTGCATAGTAACTGTATTTTTAGTCCTTGTTCATTCAAAATGGATCCCCCATCTCCTTCTTTCTATCTGTCTCTCAACACACAAACACACACACAATCATTTGAGAGTGAGTTTGACATCAGCATCAAACACAGAGTATGTCAGCACTGACATTGGAGAGCAGCACGATGTCTGACGAGAAAGAAGTACAGCTGTCACTCACGAGCAGAAAGGAAAGCAAAGCGATACGCTACCCAGTGGGTTCATCAGTACCATGTGTCAGTCACGCCCTGAGATCACATTGATTGTCTGTCGGCACCCATCTGAGTGTGTGTGTGTGTGTGTGTGT
>NC_045746.1:16116593-16133605 GCF_008692095.1 Etheostoma spectabile
GTGTGTGTGTGTGTGTGTGTGTAATGCATGTGTGTGAGAAAATGATAGTGAAGGGGGCATATTTGGCCTTGAGAGAGATATCATGGGGAGTGGGACACAAAGGACAAGAAAAATAATGAGGGACAGAAAAAGAACGAAAGATTCGCCATGATGCAATTATGATTTAATTTAAATTTCTGCATCAATTATGCAAACATATTCAAGAGTCATGTCAAATATTGATAGGCTCTTCGACTTCTCAAACTGTATTCATTAAGGAGCCAAAACTTAACCTGGACTCTCTCATTAATCATAAATAGATGTCGGCTGGAGGTCTAAATTCAAATTCAGCCAACACTCCCGAGCCTCATACCAGCAAAAGCTGCGATGCATCGGTGTGTATCTGTGTGTGTGTGTGTTCATATTGTCTGCATTTCTGTATGTGAGTTTCCATGTTGTCAGTGCTGACCCCTGACCCGTCACATATGAGTGTGTGCACGGCTGTAATGAGTGAAGGTAGAGCTGCTGTGTTGTGCTGCAGTAGCTTTACTGACAAGAAAGCATATGGTGGAAAATTGTGACTGAATGCCATTGTTGCATGAAAAAAATGATAGATGTAGAAAATACTAAATAAGCATCTTCTAATGTTATACATAGTGCTGGGTATTATTTGAATTTATATTAGCCACAGTAGAGCTGTAGCTCTATGGATTGCAGTGTCGATCTGTTGCTTTGCGTTTACCACTTATTAGCAAATGTTTGCACGCTAACACGCGCAACTAGTCTAGTCAACATGTTAGCATTGGCATTGTAAGAATGTTAGCCTACTGATGGAAGCAGTTAGCTCAAAACACAAAGCCACACAAAGTCGCTAGCATGGCGGTAGACTTTTAGTCTTAGTTTCAATACAATTCCTGAGTTTCGGTACCAACAGCAAAGCCTTATATTCAGGAACCCTTTTTAGTTTTGAATAAAATAAGACAAAGCAGCCATAAAAGACCTTTCTACCTATCTGAAATAAGCAAAATTGAGATCTAAATAGTCACATTGCCAGACCTATCTCCATAACGCTGGTCTGGCTACACCGCTCACCTATTCTTTGATGCAGAAAAAAAGTTTTGACTTGTTTGTATTTTAAATCAATCACAACAGTCCTGGGTGGCGCTAAGCCACAATAGCAAGAGGGGATGGACTTTATACCAGCAGTTCACATCCATTAAGCCAATGCCAGCTTTGGCAGGAATGAGTTTTCCATAATCAAGTTTACATACCGGTTTTGACCAGTTTTGAGGTTTGATGGTCAGCCCCAATTACACCCTGAAAATATTTTAATCATTTATGTAGTCTCTTTAATCTTTATGGTTTGCTTAAAAAGTAAATTTACATTTTATAAAATAATAAAAATGTAAACATTGCAATATGATAAATACCAAAATAACTTTTAATATAAGTACAGAAATACTGATATAATAACTTGCCCCTGTGTGTTTGTTTTCTGTTGTGTCTGTTGTCTGTCTACATTCCTTTGTATCTCTGTTTTGTCACCACAGGGAACAGCCCCTTCGGCTACAACCCCTGCATGTTAGTGATAAGACACACCTCTAAAGGGCAAACCAGGTCTCATTTGACTGAACTTAGACTCCAAAGCTGGGTGGGGTCACGACGCACGAGTCAAAGGTCACTCCGGTCCCCACCCTAAGGAACAAAAGGGAGGACTAAGCCTTTTAGTGAGGGACTTGGTGGCTTAAGGCTGACTGAGTTGTGCTGTCTGTGTGTGTGTGTGTGTGTGTGTGTGTGTGTGTGTGTGTGTGTGTGTGTTGTGTGCGTGTGTGTGAGTGTCTGTCTGATTGTGTTCTCAACATCGGGGTTATAGGTCAGTGGATTTGTGTGAGCAGTGCATGTATATACCTTTACTTTATGATATACAACTCATGTCTCTGTCTAAGTGCAAAGTGGTGATAATTCATCTGCAGACTTCAGACTGCATACTCTATGTCTCTGTGTGTTCTTGTGTGTGTTGTAGATGTGATGATGAACCCAAAGTGCAAACCCACTGCCCCTACTGCAGGCTTCCCCCGGAGCGCTGCACTTGGCTGGTGTTGTGTGTGTGTGTGTGTGTGTGTGTGTGTGTGTGTGTATGTGTGTGTGTGTGTGTACAGGGAACAGCTGTTCTCCAGCGCTACATGGGGAGGTCAGGGATAGACACGGACGAGCCACAGCTGTGGCCCCGGGGCTTGTGGGAACTGTGGCTTTAACAACATGGGAGAGGAAGAGGCGGAAGGATGAGAGAGGAGCAGAAGAGAAGAGATTCAACGGGAAAATATATATTTACAAGATGAGAAAGACTAGCAAAGACGACACGACAAGGGCAAGTATAAAAGAGACAACGCAAAAAAGGGAGACATCCCTCTGTGCTTAAGTCATCTGCGGCAACAAAAGCCACAGAGACCAGCAGGCGACGTGGACGTGTTTTTGGCCACGAGGACATCGCAGTGAGAAGCACGTACAACTGAGGGCTCTTTCCAGCAGTCTGATCCAGACCCATCAACAACAACCACTTAGCATTCTGAGTAAAGCGCTTATGTTTAACAAAATTAATCACGGTTATAAGCTTGTAAACAAGTTGACTTTTCCGGTGGAGAATTGGCCCACTGGCCAAGATTGCAGTGTAACTCGAACAAAAACCTACTGTTGGAGATAATGCTTATTTCGGGACAGCACTTAATGTGATAAGTCTGGGAAATCACTTTATAGTTTTGCACAGACAATCAGGAGCTGTTGTTGAGAGCAGAGGCCCTGCTCCAACAGAGAGAAACAAGCGGCAGAGAAAAGGGAGCTGACTGTAAAAACTAATAAGCCTTGTACAACGGGAGAGAAATGGGCTCATCTCTCCAAGGCACCAAGAAAAAAAAACTATTGGAGCTGTTTTACACCCTTTTTTAAGAAGAAGAAAAAACCTTGCCTCATCTATGCTGAAACCCAACACTAAATCCCTTCAGCCTGACATATTTGGCAAAAGAATAATATGTGCAGCAAGAATAATATTTGCAGCCTACATTATAGAAGCATATGAAGGAATAGAGAAAGAGATGGAACTAGGCCAAAAGCCAATTTATGACTTTTGTGGAACCGTTTAAAAAAAGAGACAACGTTGTTCAAGGTGCTACTTAAAATCTTCTCTGGAAACTCTCTCATCCTCTCACTTGCAAGTCTTAATTAAACACTGCCAAATTGCCATCTATAAGGCAACTGAACCCAAAATCACTAAAAGTCTGCAAAGATTAAAAAAGTGTGGGTGTTAAAAGGCTGAAAAGTGATTGTTAGAGGTGACCTTTGAAGCGAAAGGTTTAACTCTGAGCTTTTGGTATTAAGTGAACGATTATTGTAACAGATAACAGATATGCTATGCAGATAACAAAATGCACGCAAGCTGCAAAGAAACTGCATCTTTCTCTATAACAATATGTAAATGACATGCTGTTTGCATGAGTGTGAGTTTCGTAGGAGTGGTGGTGTGAGCTTGTGGGTTAGATTCATAAAATAGTATCCAAGCATCAGAGGGTAGATTTTTTTTTAACTGACAAACATATAGCCATGCTTGTGTAGTATGTAAGTATACTGTATGTCCTGACAACTTGCTGGGGGTCATACTGACGAACACAAACAGAAAAGAGGATGTAGGCAGGTCAGTTTATAGCCAAAGTGTCACATCTCTACCCAGAGTGGCTTTACTTAGATCTTTATACAAGAGCACCACAGAGCACGATGCGCATGAGGTGGCTGTTATCCTTGTGCCATCTCATATCTGTATGCAGTGTCAAAACGTGGCATGTCAGTTGTCAGAATGGATCTGCACCAGTGCCAAAGACATTTTCTCTACACTTACTGTGCCAGCATGTCAACAAATTCAAGAAAGCCCAGCTTGTTTTCTTTTTAATGCAAACTCAAATTAAAAGAGAAGCTACTATAACAAAACTAAAGGCAGGATTATAAGTGGGGGGGAATGCAAAAAATGACAGCAGAAATTTCTTGTTACATGCATTGCGAATTGTGTTTTAATTAACAAAATCATTGCACATTGTACTACTAGTACTTGTAGAACTGGTGAGTACTTGTCAAATCACATTTAATGTACAGTATGTCTGACCAAAGACATGGTGGTCTTTCATGTTTTTGACAGTGAGAGTGAGCAGTTATCTGGAGAGGCACATTCAAAGATTTTCAACGGAAAGAAAATTCTCACAAATGAGCAGCTGGAACTGAAAATGATTGGCTTATTGCTTTAAAAAAGAAGACTGAAAGGTTCAATCAATTACTAAAATAGTTAACCCAACACATGCTATGCAGTGTAAAGCCACATCCAATAACTATTAAAGAGAGTTGATTACTATAACAGTAATCTGACATAAATCCTATTCTTTTGCAGAAATGAACAGCATTTCAGATATAAAGAATAGTTCATGTCTTTTGAACAATGCAGTATTTGCATCAAAGCTTCTTTTCTAATATAATATAAATGAAGCAAGAATGAACATGAAGAGGCCTTTCCTGGTAAGAATAACTGGCTCAACACTTACTCAACACAGTTGCTGGAGGAAGCCTCCCTCCCTTCCTCCCCTCACCTGCCTACTTGATCTCTCGTTTTCTGACATCTCCAAATGTTGTCTTACTATCTACACGTCTCTTTCACAAAGTATCTGTCTTTCTCAGGGTGAATATTTTTCCTCTGTGGCTGCCTTTATTTATCTGCTTGTCTGTATTTTGGGGATGAGATAAGGACAATGGAGGTGAAAAGTAACAAAAAAGAGACAAGATACTTTTTTGACAGCAATGAACAAGTGCATTGTGTCCAAAAAAAAAAGAAAAATTAAACAGAAGAAAGAAAGAACCTGCTGTCACTCTTTTATCTCAGCTTACACATGGCATTCACAAGTGTCTCACAAGAGTACTCTCACAATGTGGATAGTGCAGAGACATTTTTAACGCCAGGCATAAACGGAATGAAGGATTAAACGTATCTGTAAGATTTTGGGCACCAGACAAATGTTAATGTGAGGCGTAAGGGGGCTCTCTTTCTTTTTTTTTCCCTTTAAGAAGCTCCGCTCTCACACATATCTGCGATGCAGCGGAGCAGAGAGCCAGCCTTCTCTTCTTGTACCTGTAACAGAGGGATATTGTTGCAACAGAACCATGACTTCAGTTACCGAGCATTCCTGCTTCTTCATTTCAAAGACAGAAACGTTAAAAGGTTAGGTGAGGCGGGAGAGGGAGAGGATAGATAGGTACAAAATAACAAGGTGCAGAAAGGAGAGGCGCAAGGAGGAGGACATATTAGCGCCAATTACAGCTAGACTTTCTCAACTCGCATGTTTAGCAGATAGTCAAAGAGCAGCATGGCAAACGGACACATTTTGATTCTTACACAGACACATGAACACTGTATAGCGCTAGCACACGCACACTGACTCAAAGGCATCACTTCTCTAAAAATTCAACAACAGTCGTCTTTTCCTCCGGCCAAAGAGAGTGGAGGAGAAATGATCTGGCCGCTTTGATCTGACTCAGGGAGAGAATGTCATCTCCAAGCCGAGCATGTAGTTCTTGCCAATGGGATGCAGCGGAAGCAGTTTTGTGTTGTACGTCACCCGACCAGCAATGGCACACTTTCTGCTTCCTGAAAGTCACAACAATCCCACCACTGCTGCTGCTGCATTAACCATCCGCGACAAATGAACCTCCGTCTGGCGACACGATCCAGAAACACACACACATAAAACACACACTCACACAGAGCCAGGCTACGGTTTGATACATGTTATACTCACTCAGCTCAGGCAACAATTTCGCTAATGTGCACACAGATATGGGACATCTGGGAGATCTCAGTTTAAAACATTCATTCAGTAAATTATTTCATGACCACAGAATCTCTCTATTACGTGCGTGCACATATTTCTCTGCCCCATAACCACATACAGAATAAACTGTTTTAAAAGCTGGGACACCATTTAATCCCACAGTAATGGATTTATCTCCGACTGAGAGTCAAATTACAAGAACTATAAATGCTAATGGTAGTGCTAATCATAACAATAGCGTTATGGTTTAAAACCACTAGCTAGGACACGGTGCCTGGTTTACCCCGGCAATTACAACTAAACACATAAACTGGGCGGCTCCATCTGATTTAATCTGTTATCACAACAACTTCTGCCTCTCTACTCATCACTTTCTCTAGCCTTTCTCTCGCTTGCCTTCTTCCCCCCTCCTCCCTCTCCAACTATACTAATAATGTACTAAACCTTCATTATTCATTTTTTCGTATACTGTAAAAACCCTGACGTGTTATCGCCTAATATGACTAATATAAAGAGTTGACTGTTTACACATGCAGCAGATGTTTAACCCTCATGTTGTCCTCGGGTCAAATTGACCCATTTTCCTATTTCAATGTTCTTTTTAACTACCCAATTGTAATTACCCAAAATAACATGATTGATTGATTCCACACAGCGCTCTTTGGCAAGTACAAATCTCTACTTTCATTAACTTTGGGGTATCTAATTTTATAGCATTTGAAAAAAAAGTGGTTTTGAAATAGTATTGAGTAAAAGTTGACATATTCCAGTCTGTGATTATCCAACAACATACTTTCCTTTAATTTTAGTCTAAGTAATTCCTAATTTCTGCTTTTGTAACTAAAAAATTAGGTATAATTTCCTATAAATTACGTTTATTGACCATAAATTCCAAAAATAACTGTAAAACTAAAAGTTAATAAGTTAGTGTTATATAGTGCTAAAACATCAAAAAAGCGACACACATTGAAAAAAGGGACAGAAACGTAAAAATAAAGTTAAGTGATTAGTAGATATGGGAGGGATTTAGCCTTTGTAATACCACAACAAAAACGAGATTTGGCTATTTGGAAGAAAAAAATGTAAAATTTGGATCTCAGAAAATCACTGCAGTGCAATCCTTAGTATCTGTCTGGTCATCAATTCAGCCTGCATATCTCTGGCTCACCTCCCATCCTTAATGTTAACTGGGTCATCTGTGGGGGAGGCATGGCGCTCTCTCGAGACTTGCACACGTGCCTTCAGTTGGAGTAGTTCAAAGAAGCCCAATAAAACATTTACAACATGGTAAAGCCTTTTTCTCTCCTCCTCCTTCACTCTCAATCTGCTTCTTTGGCTTGTTTTGCATCTTTCTGTCTCCCTCCCTCCCTCCTCCTTCCCATGATTCTCTGTGCTGTTACGAGTCTAGACTTATCGCAGAGTCTCGTCCGTTTCGTTCTCTCGGCTCTGCGAATGACCCCGGGTTAAACACATTTAATTAGCGCTCACAGGATCTACGCGGCCCATCCTACTGGCAGCTTAAGAGACGAGACCCCTGGACCGACCAGCTCATGCAGCGTATGTGTGTGTTTCGTGTATGTGGGTTTGTTTTCTTTAAGTTGAGATGGTACAGTGGTAGATGTCAGATATCACATTGGTGAATGCTTTCCTCAGGCTTGATAATTACACTGGTCTGGGCCAAGGTCTTGTGGTGCTGAAAACAAACACACATACTGGAAAACAGAGTTTGTGTGAGACAAGCAGCAACCTTCAGGCCTTCTTGATTCCTCATATTACACTGAGCCACAGTGGAACCACTTACTTTGAAATGTGCTGCTTCTGTCAAGTTTCTGCTGCGCAAGCCACAGCAACATATTTTACACAGCAGTGGGTCAGGAGTGTCAATATATACAGAAGCACATGGTGGTCTTTCATGTTTTTGACAGTGAGAGTGAGCAGTTTTCTGGAGAGGCACATTCAATATGCTTACAAGGAATATTCAAAGACACTTGGGCCTCGGGTGCCTGGCTGCCCGCTAATGAACAGAATACAGTTCAGTGATACAGACTACAGAGGTCCTTGTAGGTGCAGGGGAGCACAACACAGCAGGCCAGAGCATTTGAAGATAATGAGACATGAGAGTGTGCACACTCCAGACAGGTGGGTGAATGGGGTGGAAATACATAGCAGGAAATAACATTTCAAAGTAAAAGATAAACAAACAAATAAAAAGCTCCTCTAGTGATTTTACACATGAATGCACTGCTTACTCCTTGGACTCAAGACTGAACTTGAGCCACAAGGGTCTAATGAAAGATGCTATCAGGCAGCATTATGGGAATTGTAGGATTCAGCATTTTGTGGGGGATTGATCCATAATAGAGACTAAAAGTCACAATATTTTGTCTCCTTTGCTTTGATTTTAACCATTCTTTTTTTTTTTTAAAGCTGTCTCATGGGAGTACCCCAACTTTACATAAGGGCAACACTAAATTGCTTGAGACCCCCTTTTAAAAAACAGCCCTGTGTCCCACGGTCCTCTTATTGAAAATGAGCAGTTTTGGGGAAACGTGGGTAAGGCTTTCTCTTATGGGTCGATCATTTTTTTTTATACTGTCCTAATAAATTGCAAGATGATTTATGTAGAGAAGTATGTAATCATAGGTATAAAGTACAATAGCTAAACTTAATTAATGAATTAATTGCAAGCATAATTTTGTAAGTGTACAAACTTCCTAGGATATTATGAACCACAAAAAAAAAGTGTTACCAACACGTGGAACAAGCTTAGCTTCAGTCTGAGGGTAATAAAGACAAAAACAAGAAATTTGGTTCAAAAAACAAAAAAACATCAACAACAACTGAATTGTTGTGTCTTCAAATCAGAATAAAACTTCAAAACTAAACAGAAATTTCAGTTGCTGCATTTGCTAGAAAACCAGAGCAGCAAAACAAATCACCCTTGCTTGGTTTTGAAATGAAAAAAAAGAGCAATTTACTAGACAAGAGGAAAGAAAATAAAGCTGTGGCGCTGTTTGAAAGCTGATGCAATCTACCTTGCAGTGGAACATCTGGGGAAATAAAAAGGTCACACAGATTTATATTTAGATGCTGCAGGGAGAAATATGCCTCTCCACTCTGCTTTGCACCCACAAGCTAACAATGGCCCTGCAATGAAGAGCCAAACTAATGTAGCGTTAATGGCAGCCTACTGTACGGCTAATGGCTGCTAGTTTTGTTTCTGTAAGCAGAATGTCAGAAAAGGGACACTCTGGTAAGGTACACACATGCTAGCTTTGATGCTAGAAAAATAAAAACCATCTTATCATGAATGTACTTCTTCTACCTACTGTTTTTATCCTTTACGTGACCTATGTGACCTCATGTGATTAGCAGAGAGTAATATAAACTCTGGACAACCACATGTCCAGTGCATCAGTGTGAAAAGATATTTGAAAGAAATACTTTGTTATTTTGGCAAATACAGTTAGTCTCTTATTAGCTTTCTTGCCAATCGTTAGAGGAGAAGATTGGCACCACTCTCACATCTGTACGCTAAATATGAAGCTAGTGGAGGCTTAGCTTAGCACGAAGACGATGATCGACGACAAGATGACACTTTAGTTTTGGTACGGCTCAAACAAATATGATTTAGCATCTTAATTAGTGAACATTGTAATGGGAAAACAACAACATGCACACGTTTTGAGCGAAACGCACAGCGCAATTACTTGATAGGTCTATGCAAGTACACAAATAGATAAATTCCCGCAAAATAGTGTTCAAACTTGCACAAACGCAAAGCAACTTTTCGTGGCCGGTGTGAACACACCATTAGAGGAGCTGGTATAGGCGGGCGCAAATGGTTAAGTATTCTTTCAAAGTGTTTCAGGGTGAATTTTTCCTTCAATAAAAAAAACAGTAAAATATGTTGCACTGCTGTAGTTTTCTTACATTAAACATATCCAAGGTTTATATATTAAAGCAGAGTTAACACTTACTTTCTCAGATTTAAAGCTCAGCCAGTATTTCTTTTACTTCTGAGTGGTTCATTTTCACAATCATCCATCGTTGATGTAACATTAAATCTTTCCGCTAAGCTTCGGGTATAATATAATCTTAGAAGCTGATAACTGACATTAAAGCCTTGTTTAGCTGCAGGTAGGCAAACATTAGCTATTTGCTGATAGCACTGCCTGGTGTAAATGTCTTTCCTCTTGCTATAGAAGCTGGGATCTCATCAGTCTTCTTTATGACTATTTGTTTAGAAATCCCTTGAGAGAGAAAGAAAATATACAGCAAATAGGCTCTGCAGAATGGGAATTTAGACTAACACCACAGGGACTGTGGTGAGAAGAAAGCCATAGAACATTTCAGGCAAATACACGATTAATTAGGTTGCATAAAAACACTCGAGGCTGCCCAAAAGGCCTTGCTTTCGCCGTCTGCTTTGAGAGGCGTTGAGGGTCTTCTCTGCTATCTCTCCAGTAAAGGCCTTGTAGACAGACTGTGATTAATGCCTAACCCTTGCTAGTGGGCCTCTTTTTGGTGTAAGAACCAAAGGGGCAAACTTTTAACCTGTGATTGAGCTGCGCTGATTCACCTCTAATAAGTCAAAGAAGGTATTCTGCCTCCAAGCTCCTTGGGCAAGGCAACGCATCAATAAATATCAGTTATGGGATGTTGGTACAGTGCTAACCCTGTCAAAAGCACCATCTGTCGGCTGTCCTTTACAGGATGGAAGGTTCTCCGCTGACAGGCAGGAAGGTATCATCTTACTGGCACCATGGGGTGGAGTGTGAGTATACGGGAACGGATGAGGAAATTAATCTGTGTTTCAATATTTGTATGCTGCTGTGAGCTGTTGTATATGGATACCTGAGGAGCTGTAGAGGATATTGGCCAAGCTCAGCATCAAGTTTATTACAAAGCACCATGGCATAAAGAAATGTGAATTAGATGTTTTATATAGACAGCCCGGAGTCCTCGCGGAATATAATGAATAACAAAACAGAGTTTTAAAAAAAATGCAGCAACCACAGTTTATATATCCTGCATTCCAAATCAAATTGAAGACAAAGTACAAAACTATTAGCATCAAAATATACTTAAAGTACAAAAAAGTTAAAGTACTTATTATGCAGAAAGGCCCATTTTAAATTCACTTTTATTAAAATACTGGAATGAAATGAGTGGTTCATTAATGTGAAAGCATCACGGATGTTGCAGCTGGTAAAGGTGGAGATAATTAACTACTTGATATGCTGTTGGTAGCCTAATAATAGCTTCATAATAATACATCATCATTTGTTAGATAACTCACATTTTGTATTAATAACCAGAAAGCTGAAGCTGAAGCTATAAAATAAATGCAGTAAAGCACAAAGTGAAATATTGTTTTTCAAAATTTAAAAGTATAAAGTGTAAAGTAGCAGAATAACAATACTCAAAAATTGTGTGTACTTTGAATACTGGCATTCTGCAAATCTGTACATTGTAGTCATAAATTGTACAAGCAACAAGGGATGTGATTATTGCATTTTCCGTGTATAAAATAGATTACATGGTAATCCAATGACATGGTAATTCTATTTGTAAATTAATTAACTCACTAATCAACTTAAATATAGCTTAAATGTAATGAGAAGGCATTGAAAGACATCAGTGACGCACTACGAGTAAAAACTACCCATTACACCATAAGATCCACATAAATTCTGTATTAAGAAGTCCCTAAAGGTTCTTCTGTATAGTCACTCTAGTTGCTTAATTGAGAACATGCAGTATAAGAATATGACCACGGAGCTCATTTATCAGCGTGTCCCTTTATGTAAAAGGTTTATAGCTATTTAATTCACCATCGCTTTCCTGAGGTTTACAGTTAGCTCATTTGTTCTGCTTTCTTTAATGTATCAGACCAAGGTCAACCTGAAATCCCCCCCCCCCCCCCCCCCCCCCCCCCAAAAAAAAAGCCCCCACTTGTTTCCAACTGGTGTGTGTTCACGTGCACAGACAGTATTCATGTCCACAAATACACATTTTAACAAAGCTCCCAGTCATCTTTTCCAGACGTACTTTCAGCATGACATAGTGGGTGCCGGCCGCCTGGCTCATGATTCACTGTGTTATGACAATAACACCGACTTTTGGGGATGAACAATGACTTTGTATGGACTTGGCACATACCTAAAAAAAAAACACAGGATCTCCTTAAACAGTACACAGAATGAGCTCATCTTCGAAGGAAGGTTTTTAAGCCAGTAATGCCAGCCTCCTCAGCTACGCTCATTACAGCTGAATTAGGCCGTATCGTTGCGGTAAGCTCCAGTAATCAGACTACCTCGGTAGCTTGGCTTAATTGGCTCATCACTCAGCCGAAACTCACTGGATGCACACTGAAATAGAAAGGGACTCCTGTCATTTCTCTAGCACTTGACATGGCAAAAAATTAGCATGATCGTAAGCAAGGTAACACTGAATATGGGTTAAAGCAAAGCCAAGATAACATGCGGATATTTCTAGTAATCAAGAAGATCTTTGTATTTATTTATATATATATATATATATATATATATATATATATATTGTTTTTGGGTAATATTTTCTTTTTAAGCATACTAAAGCAGCCCCAGTGGAAAATACTCCCATTTGCTGTATTAAAGAAAAATTTGAGAGTTAAAACAACCCTTAACTGCATGTGTATAATTGCTGCCCACAAATCAAATGAAAAAGTATTTATAAAAACAAGTGCTTCAATTCTTTATCAACAAACACAGCACAACAAATGGACAACAACCAACGCCCTGTTGGGGGACAACCCTCCCCGTAGGAGACAAAACAGGAAACATATGAGCGAGAGAGATGGAATCACATGGACTGGGAGTGGAAATGAATGGACAAGAGTGGGAGAATGCGATAGAAGCCAGCAGTTTTTGTTGGCCGGCTCAGGCCTCTCTGTGCCAGCCTCTCTGAGAAGCTCAGATATCCATCAGGTCTGGCTCTCTCTGTGCTTGACAGCGGGTCTACAGAGAGTCCTTTTTAAATCCGCCCTCTCCTACTGCTGGCACAGGTCCAGTTAAAGGCCCACTCTGAAGGGGGATTCCTCAGCCCACAGACCGCTGGGAAACGGCTGAGAAAGACCAATGAACACTTTTGTGGACGGGAAGAGCGGGGCACGGCGGTCAAGGAGACAGACAGACAGAGAGGAACTAAATAAGTAATGGGGGGAAAAAGGAGAAAAATGCATTTATGCACACACATACACACAGAAACAATCTAGGACAGCGAGAGACACAAGCTCGACAGGGGTTCCTGTGGGGACCTATTCAACATTTGTTCAATGTGGCCTATAGACATTTGTGCCACGTATCTCAATGCATCCCCTTTTCTCCAGAGGGGCGACGGGACTCACACTGGGAACCAAGATGTGAGTCAGAGTTGCAGCAATGCATTTTGGTATTTGGTTAAAACAAATACACCTCCGGATCTGTGACCTGGTTTTAATGAAGAGCACGTCACTTGCAAATTGTATTCAGATGGTAACATCACTTTCACACCTGTAGTTTAGTTCACTTGGCTCATACCAAAGAAACAAAATGTGACAGTGTTGCCTTTTAGTAGGGGTGGGAATCACCCGATGCCTCCTGATACCATATCATAACGGTACTTATGTCGATACTATACTATTTATTGATACAATACTATTGCAGTTTTAAACATATTAAAATATTCTTCAATATACTGCAATTTATTCCCTTTTTTTTTTCCAACAACACATTTTTCCCAATTTCAAATTATGTCCCCGAAAGGAAACGTTGTCAATATCTGTTCTATCTAAAAGATACATTTCTCTGTTTGTTCATCTCACTTCAATTTTATTGCTGCAAAATGGGATTGGACCAAACAATAAAAGATATAATAAAAGATCGATACTTGGCGTCTGTGTATCAATACCAGATTGCCACGGAAAATAAGGGCCCCCCCGCCTTTTAGTTCCAATTTGCTCTGTGCTCACATCAACTCAGTATAAACAAACTAAGAGTTGAAGATGACATTCAAAATCCACTATTTGATATAGATTGCTTTCAGATGAGTATGCAGATACTTTCCTTAACAGTGTTGAGGATTATTACATGCATCATGCTAATGTAATAGTGCTTTAGCTTTTGAACTCAGTTGTTTGCAACAGAACCACACCACAATTTGCTTGGAAGTAGACCAAAATGCACTCCTTTAAGCTGTGTGGATGGGGATGTTTGGTCTGCACCAGAGTCTGAATAACGCCACCCTTAAGACACCAATCCAAACAGGCAAAAGCACCAGAGTTTGTTTGAACAGAACCAAGCAGATTAGGTGTAAAAAGATACCAAGACGCCAATCTCTTAACACAACATCAGTGGAAAATTGAAAGTCAATGTGTATTTTGAGATGTTTGGAGATATAACAGACACGAGACACTTGCATTTCAGATAGGCCCATGATCAAAAGCATGGTTGTATATCACACAAAGCAAGACCGGATTAGAGTTGATTTGGGGAGTCATTCCGAGAGGAAACTGGCCCTTGCTCGAATGCATGACACATGTAGCACTGCTGTTAAGAGCCGCTCTAGCCCTAGCTCAACTTATCAGGCTTTTTGAAGCAGCAGTGGAAAGCCAATCTGGAATCGCTCACCACCCTTCTCCCACTATCTCACTCAATGTGACTTGTCAGCCGGCCCTGATTCTTCAATGAGCCCTCCCAAGGGATGACAAACCGCACTTGTGTTGACTGAAGCACAATAAGCCTTCAGCTGTGCCATGCTTGCTAAACAGGACAGCCTAATATCCACTCGCAACACTTGGCTAGTTAATAGTCAACGTGTCTCTGGTTTTGGTTCGGTTATCTGTTTATGTCGACCAGATGATAGCCAGTTATGTCGGAGTTAGCTTTGCAACACAATGGAGGGAATATTCTTCAGCGTATTCTCCATAAGCCCCTCGAGAGTGTTTACTTATCAGTGGGCACACACCCCTATCAACAGCCTTGCTTCAATGCACCATGAGCAGAGGAGTGTGGGGGAGAAAAGATGAAGAGAGAGAAAGGGAACGAGGCAGCAAGAGGCTCTCTGGGAGGTTTTGATATGTACTCAAGAACATACATGGCTACTCCACCGGCTAATGCTGCACTCCTTGAACACATCTGTGTGTGGGACGGTTGGGGGCAGGCTTATGAGCTTCGGGGAGTAAATTCCTCACTGTCTCCTGTCCCTTGAGACCTATTCTGCTGCCTGTAGATAAGTGCGGAATTCAGGTTTGTTGGCAGGCGTGCCGAGGTGAAACAGATGCCGTGGCTCCGGCTCATGCGGACTCGCAGTGATAACCGACCGCTGGCCAAGACTTAGACCTGCCAGCATGCGCCAACAGTGGAAGCTTATAAAACAATATTAACATTCTTATGACAAGACAGGCAGAAAAACAGCCACCTATTGTGAACTACGTAGGCCAAAAAAATGACATATATATGGGCTCTAACAATGTCAGGATGATCCTGTGAGCTGTGTGGGCTTCATTACTTGTGTTGGCCAAGCCGGCGCTGGTGAGATATCCCCCAGCTACAGAACATAAAAGCTGCAGCAAGCACTGCTGACTGCTGTCTCCTCTCTATACATCTCTAACCAAAGCACAGTCACTTGTAATTACATTTATAGTAATGGGACAGGGTGGCTTGACAGTACATTGTAAATGAGTGTGTGTGTGGTACAGTGCGAATGAAAAGAGATCAACACACAACTGAAAGGATTTGACAGCCGTTGTCCCTCAGCGATAGAGCCCACTGAGGAAGTTCAGACTGAGGGGGAAACGGGGGGCCTTTGTCCTTCCTATATAATAACAAGCACAGCGATGCACTATAAACTCTTCCACACCTCTACAACTGCTGCAGGAAGTGGCAATGACGGTTTACATTACATCTCTGGGAGTATATATCCAGAGGCAGCAACAATTTAAGCATCATTTGCTTATTTACTCCGAGCCGCAAAACAGAAGGACGAAGGGCACTGCTGTGAAAGCTAAGGAAAAGAACTAAAGGTGTTTTTACAAAGAGAAAAAATAAAGGAGGTAAGTAAAGAAGGTAAATGTCAGGGTGCTAAAATAAGCCCTGTTATGTTCTCTAATTTATTTATGTTTCTCTTGACAAAAAGAAAATGTTAGACTCAAAAAGGTAGTTTTTTTATTGCAGGCCTTTTTAATTAGAGATCATTAAATTGTGCAGGTGTTCCTGCTAATGTGTCCCCCTGCTTTACAGTAGGTCTACATATGTGGTCTTGCACACTGACAGACTTTTTCCAATGGTTGCACATGCTAAAAAGACATCCACTTATTTGGTCAACGGCTCTCACCAAATGTAAATCTTTTTTATTGTAGTAACTAGGCTAACTATTATTATTGTTTTTATTATAAAAAAAACTAGTAAAAAAAATAAAATAAAAATCATCTCAAAGTGTCTAATGTTTTCTGATCAACAATCAGAACCCCAGAGAGATTCACATTTCAATGATATAAAAAAAACACTCGCTCATTAGAGAACCTGGAAGCAGGTAATGGTTGGCGTTTTGCTTGAAAATGACTTAAGAGACTTATCCATTATCACAATAGTTCCTGCTTAATTTACTGTTGATCAACGATTCAATGAAGTTACTAAGTGTTTTGGATCTAATGAATACCATATATACATAAAGTTCCATTCTGAAGGCAGCACAAAAAACGTCCCAAAAAGTACTATTTCATAAAATAAACTCTTTGCAGTATGACTAAAGTGATTTTGATTTGTGGAGTGAACGTGTGATTCTCCTCAGGGCAGACAGTGCTTCACATCTAGCCTCCAGTTAAATGAGGGGAGAAAAACGAAGCGACACGGTGAAACCAGCGCTGCTGTCCAATGCTGATAAAAAAACAAGGCAGTCAACTCAAGCAGGGTTACATGGGCAAGACCAGGAGAGGCATGTAGCAGGGGAGTGTGTCACGGTAAAGGCCTGCATATGTCGCCGCTACCACCTCGACCATTTTGTCTGACTGATGAGTTCAAACAGAACATGGTAATAGCCTGTCGCCAACATTCCCCTAACCATAAATCTCTCTGCAAGAAAAATGGGAAAGCAATCAGGTGGGAAGGTTTTGTGTGTGTGTGTGTGTGTGTGTGTGTGTGTGTGTGTGTGTGT
>NC_045746.1:16133615-16137520 GCF_008692095.1 Etheostoma spectabile
GTGTGTGTGTGTGAGAAAAAGAGAGAAATACGGAGTGAAACCAGACTATAACAGAGCCTACCTTTGCGCATTGCGTGCATGCAAGAGAAGGAGTGGTTGTGTGTCTGCATGGAATTACAGCCACAACACAGCCACAAGTAAGCATCTACAATATGAAAGAACACAAGATGATGAGTGGGCACTCAAGCACTTGAGATATGAAGCTTGTTTTACTGCGCATCAAAAAATGAAGCTGTCTTTTTTGCCCAGCACTTAAAATGATTAAAGAGTGAGAGACAATAGAAAGCCTTGCCCTATTCTTTAAAGTAGTTAAACCATTAAACAGGGCAACAAGAGTTATTCCGGAGAGTCGTTTGGCAGGCAGAGCGGGTGGAGAATGGCCAAAGATTTAAGGCTTTACAGTGAGAGAGATGGAGATGGACAGAGATCCACCTTGGCCAGTGGCAGATGTATATCAGAGAAGTGCCTGACTATCGATCAGACCTTGACCCTTCCTGTTTATCATTCAACACGTTATCACGACGGGCATTAATAAATATCTCCACACTGCTGTGTCAGCCGCTGGGAGGCTAATGTAACTGCTAAAGTTGCTGGAGCGCACACTACATGGCGTGCGTGCGTTGTACAGTCCACGAAGTGTGCACGCGGCCATGTCCTCCCCATCAGCTACACATACACACAGTCACACACGCAGCTTCTCGAGGGACTAAGATGTAGGGCCTCATCAAAAGCACAATGCTGCCAGTGTGCTCAGTGTGCTGCATTCAACCATCAGCGCTGTGCGACAGGGCTGTCAGGTCTGCCAAACAGCCCGCTGCAACACTGGGGCAAATGAAGTTGGAGTTTATTGAACGGGGAAGGAGGGACCGGGAGAGAGAAGGGTGGAGGAGAGGAAAGGGGGAGGGGAGCGTGTGAGAGGGAGATAAAGAATGAGGGAAAAGTTAATTATTCACTGCAGTGAAAGAGCGCGGAGGAAGGGAAGAAGTGGAGGAGCAGGTGAGGAAGGGGGAGGCTCGACGGACTGCTATGACCACCAAGGCAAGTGTGCAAGGGGTCGAGCCAGCACTAGCTAGCACTAGGTGAGACTGTTGTTTTTTTATATTTATTAATATTCATTCTTGAAAAATGTCATATTTCATAGCAAGTTTTGTTTGTTATTTATATTTGAACATGTATATTTATATGAATTACAATAAGTCAAAGGTAACCAACTTTTATAAGCCATACAGAATTTTATAATTTATTTAAGGACAGTTGTGTCATGTCCTTTTTCACTATTTACTCTCTTCTACAGTTCTAAAGCACTCTGTGAAAAAGCATCTGTGGATGACAGTAGACATTCAACAAAATAGTAATGACAATTATAATATTATAATATGATATTATAATTACTTAAAAAAAGTGACAATTTGACTTAACTAACAGCTAAACATACCAGAGAAAGTCAAACACACATACACACACACACTCACAATCTCCTCCTCGATGGGGCGAGGACACCCTGCAGTCAAAACAGCGGACGCCGTGACCACATCGCTTCCAGCAACCGGCGTGGGAGAGAGTGCAGCGGCCTTCAAAGCTTTGTTTGTCTGCAAACAGTCCGCAGAGAGCAGACCAAACACCCTCCCACCGGCTGCTATAAACAGTCAACAGACCCCACGCAGGACGAAGAGGAGCAGGAGTTAGGGGAAAGCAGGGCAGGTGGTGTTTTGGAGGAAGGACGGGATGGTGGGATGAACGAAGGGGTGGAGAGAACGTTTTGATCTTTTTGATCTTTTAAAGCGACACCTCTGACATATCAACTTGAGGCAGGGAAACTGTTGCCCTTTGTATTCAGTTTATATGCAAATGTACTGTATGTCTGAGTTGCTGCGCCCAAACAAGTGGGAGGAAGTTAACCATGCATGAGAGAGATTTAATGTGCAATAATACAGTCTATTTTATTAGCATTGTGTGGGCATGTAAGCAAATATGTATGTTAATTGAGGACCCTGTCATTTCCTCTGTGAGCTACAAAAGGTGGCAAATTTGCAAGCTGTATACAGTACACGCACACCGAAACACAGACAAGTCTGCCTTCTTCTACCTTCAACAAATCCAACTGCACTTGTTTTTTCATGCAAGCACAACGACTGTGGTGAATCTCAGGAGCATCCCTGCAGCCTGCCCATCACCAAGGTTGGGTATCGTTTTACAATTCCGATGCCGAGCCGGTACTTTTTAATTGGTTCCAATTCCTAAACCAATTCTTGAAAAACTGAAAAATTACATCAAAGAGGCTCTTTGATAGAGTTTTTTTTTAATTGAAAATGATATATATTTAACAATATATTAACATTTTAAAGTACTTAAATATAATAAAAAAACCTAAGTCACCTAACACACAAAAACAAGAATTTAACAATAAATAACAGTTACACTATTAACAAGTAACAACAAAATACATGTTGAGTTGCTATGCTAACTAGATCCCAGAGGGAAAATATGGCATTTTAAAAGTTTAACCTACATTTACGGTAGCTAGCTAATGGTAGACTACAGAGAAAGTGTGATATTTTTATGTCCGTTTCGGAGCGACAGATGGAAAATATTTCCGTCGACACATTGAGTAGAATCGAAAGGAGGAACCAAAATTTGCGTTCTAATCAATCCCTACCGATTGCATATGGAACCTGTTCCGTAGAGGAACAGGGTTTTGGCACCCAACCCTACCCATCACTGCCCGTGTTTTAATAAGCAATCAATTTAAAGCTCGCAACAAAGAGCCCGCACTCCAATAAACAATGAAAAAGCTTTACCCTTACCATTACCCTTAATTACTAATTCCTCACAGCACTGAAATATGACCCAGTGAGCCGCCACGCTCAAAGAGTGACAGACAGATCCCGACTCACATAGTAGAGAGGCGGTGGTGACAGTTATAAGTTACAGCAGGGGTGATTGTATTATCATCATAGTTCCATTGCCACACGCCGATAACCCGCTGGGGGCCAGCGTTGTAAGCCGTTGCTGTTAGTCCCATCTGTGATGTGAGCCCTCCGCACGTTACTCCGTGTCATTAATTAAATCAAGGAGTAACGTACAGAGTACCGAGCTTACAAGACTACTTGTTCTAGTGAGTTTTGATGCTCTGATCACCACAACTCAAACCATGAAATAGAGAAAGCTAACGCTAGCTAAACACCCATTTTTCCCTCATGTGAGACGTACACAACATTGAGTGTGCAGATGCTGTCAATGACTCATGGTGATGGAATAACATAACCCAAAAAATAGTGATAATCTGTTAGCCTAGCTCGCTGTGATAGACAGCGAGCTAGGCTAACTACTTTACGAGTGGAGGAAAGTTAGCTAGCTTCCACTTTCTAAACCACTCATCTTACAAGTTGAATGATGTAAAGGGACAGATTACTTAAAGTGCATTATTAGCTCTTTGTGAGCTTTTTGAAAAAGGGGGATACCAATGTGTGTAGGCTTAACTAGACTATGGCGTGCTCCAGTCGGTAGCACACCACATAAGTGGACAGCAACACCAGCTCTCAAATAACGTCATATACTGCTAATATCCACACATAGGGCCTATGTCCCAAAGGGGTTTTATCCTTCTTGGACACATTTAAACCGCATGCACAATATCTGCAGTATCATTTAAGATGTGATTTCCCTCAACAGAAAGTGTGCAGAATTCAAATTTAATTTTAACTTTTTAACAGACACAAATTTGCCCTTTAATCCAGTTTTCTTCTGCCTGTAAGGGTTCCTTCTGCCACTCTGTTCTTTCTTTCTTTACATTTGAGCAGATAATCTCTTTTTGGCAGACAACGAAGGAACGAAGAAAGTGTCTCTTTATTCAGTCGGCTGAAAGAGGTCCATGAGAGGCACAACGGTGGCCCTTTGACAGGAGC
>NC_045746.1:16137530-16142825 GCF_008692095.1 Etheostoma spectabile
ATTTACACGTGTGCTATAGGTTGGAGAGCTGCTTGTGTATTGCATTCGGGCAGCATTGATATGCCGAGCATGTTTGCTCTGCCACTCTTGCCAGTTCTCACGCCCCACCCAACCTCCCACACATTTTACACAGCACACAAACACAAGCTCACAAGAAAAGGCGAAAGTTTCTTACCTAGATGGTGTTGATCGGTGTGTGGATGACGGGCGGTGCAGGTAGGCAGGGAGAAAGGGAGAAAACACAAGGGGAAAGCTTGATTAGTGTGTGAGTTCAGCACTTGTAACCTCTCCTAGGGCGTGTTAAGCTGCTCTCTCTTGTTCGGCTCAAACAGGTTGATGCAGAGAGAATGCCTTAACAAATCCACCATGCGCTCCTCTGGGTAAAACACCCTCTCTTCTCCACTTTTTCTTATTCCTCTCCTTTTTACATTTCCCCATTCTTTACAAAGAAGAGCCCGGCTCTTCCCTTTTTGTTATTCTCTCCTTTACTAAATTTTACCCTTACCTTCTATTCCCTCTGCAGCCATTTTGTCCTCCTCTTATCTCCTCCTGGACCTCCACTTTTAACCCCTTTTCTCCTCTTTCTCTGTATGCTCTCCAGCCTCATATTTTCTGCTCTCTAACCACTTGTACCAAACAGACAGAACACCCCCCTGTGGGAAGCCAGGAACCGGTGAAAACCCCCAATTAGAAACAATAAACCCAGCAGGTGGCTCTCCTGGCCACTACTCCACATGACAGAGGTGACCCTTTACTACGCCTTGAATCACTTTATTCCCTCCCTTTCCTGTCTGCAGCCTTCCAAAGGTGCACATTTACTCCTCCCCTCACTACCCCTCGGGGATGTACATCAAAAACCCAGAGGTACAGGTCAAATACAAGGATGGATTGGGAGTGTGCTGGGTAAAAAGCATAAGCTAAGATAAGCTAAAACTCCTGAGATGGTAACCACAGGAAATAAAATGTGCTACGTTTTGTAATTTTTTTAGAATTAAATCCACATTTCCCAGCCTGTGCCTTCCTGTAGGATGTTGCTACTTGCCCCAGTCTTGACTGAGTGCAGTTATATGCACTATAGAAATCTCATTATTCCTCACTTTCAGCAGTAACCGGATTTCAGAAACATGTACGCGGGAAGCCTGGCTTCCTTTAACAGGTTAAGGGATTAAGAAAAACCTTGTGAATGCAGATACATTTCTGCTGGTGGAGAAGCCTGATTACTTGGACATATACTGTACACCTTGATCCGGTTTCTTTAAAATTGTTCTAAGCATGTGAATGCAAAAATAAACTGGACAGAGAAAGTTGTTGGCTGCATATCAGGGCTTTTTAATTTGAAATTCAAACTACTGCTTAAAAAATTATATTTTGGGTCTGTACTGTATTGATTTGACTGAATTCCTGATTATGTGTATTTATGTAGCATGCTGTGCCTTGTACTCCACTACACTCAACGCTTATGCATTGCATTACAACCTGTTGCCCTCCATAAAGCATACGTTGTATTCAGCGTTAACGTAAAACGGAGTAACGCAAGGCACCACGAATTAACAGAACAATGCTGCAACATATTTTACGCTTAGGCTACATGGGTTAATGAAACATATCACTTGTTAGTCCTTATCACCCCACCTGCTTATTGGTATACAGTACTTTTAACGTACATGGTCTTATAACTAATCAGACTTGTCATCACATTTTATTAAAAAAAAAAAAGAAAAACTAAAAATATGATAAATGTTTTGACAACAGAATGCATGATAAAGTAAAACAATCCGATTACTAAGCAGCTTAATGTAAACTGTGGTTTAAGAGTGTCCAGGCTATTTAAAAAAAGCACACGCTGATTATAAGATAAGAGAGCGTGACAGCTTTTTATAACAGTTCAAATACTTTTCTGACAAGTTAAACAAATTTGTGCAGCAGTTAACAACTGAATGGTGTAATACTTGAGTAGTACATACTGGATGTGAAACTCATGCACAGCCTCTCTTTGAAATGAATGTCCTTCACTTACAGCAATTATGATGATATTTATGGTTAATATTTTATGGATTTTAACATGTTAAACACAGCATCTTTAACACCAACACCTCTTTAGGGGCATATTAGAGCTCCGGCACTAGTTCTCTCTCTCAAAACTCCTAACAATCATTCCAGGGACCAGTCGCTCCTCTACTGTAAATATTCCTAAATGTCTTTTTGGGAGACCCTAAGCACAGCAATTACTGGGAGCTGAGGACATAGACTGTATATATATGAATGAATAGAGCATGTGTGATGTCACCCATTAGTTTGTGGAGATGTCCTACAAGTCGTCGAGTTTGCCGTTACAGGCACAGCCATCCTGGCAGAGATGGCAAAAGTACTCACTTCCCGTACTCAAGTAGAAGTGCAGATACTTGGGTTAAAAATACTCTTGTAAAAGTAGAAGTACTGATTTATCTTCTTTATTCAAAAGTAACAAAGTACAGGCTTGGAAATTTACTTAAAGTATAAAAGTAAAAGTAGCGAGTATGCGAATGACCACACATTTTTTTATGCAAAGCTACCTGGACCACACAAATGTTACTAGAGTGCAAGCTGAAAAACTTCAGTGGACATGGAAAAAAAGGCTATTTATATGCATTTGCCAGCATTTTAAATGGATGTCTGCCAATGGGCCCAAAACATATGAGTATTGTGACAGAGACTGGGACTCCAGGTTAATAAGATTCTCACTGACTAGCAAGATATGAATTCAATTGTGATTCTGTGCGAATTCACAGAATTCGCACTCTCTCTTTTTTAATCTTCCCTCTAACATTTAGAGGAATCTACATGTATGTGTGTGTGCTCAAATATGGCTTCAGGAAAGAAAGTAAGGATACATTATAAATTATTAAACAGACAATAATTAAGACGTTCCGCAGCACACTGGCTAGGAGTTATTCTTGATGCCTACTATCTCAAACATGTCTCTCAGATAAGGCCAAAGAGGATCGGGAACGTCTTGCTGCTTGTCTGCCAAATCTCTGTGATCGCTGTTTTCTTCATTTTCAATCATGTCGCCATCCGTACTACTATGTGCTAACGTTAGCGCCATCAAGCCGCAATGATTTTCCGCAAATGAAGGCCGCCGAAGCTGTCGAGTGTGTCAAGTGCAATGTACAGTACTATATATATTCCCATCCAATTAGGCTGAATTCGGTATTGGTGATGCAAACAATAAAAACAGTAACTCCAGTGAAATTATTTAAAACTTGTTAGTGAAGACTAAATTAGGACTGTATTTAAAGCTGATTCTGGTTTTGGATGGAGACAAATTCTCTCTTTTGATGCTTTATGACAATCAAGCAACACAAACATGGGTGTGGGTAATTCTGATATGGCTGTGTGTTTGTGTGTGGTTCTGCAAAAGAAAGAAATAACATGGTAAAGGCTCGCAGTGTGAGACGCATGTCCGCACTATTCTCTGACATGCACTAACAATCACACCTGACAGATGACTTGTACAAAACTAAAGTAACGAGCCAATTTTGAAAAATGTGAGGAGGGCCTGCGGTGCCTCCGGAACGAAACGCAGACGCGCCTGGTGGAAAATACCGGTAAGGCATAAAAGTCCCTTTAAAGTCAGCCAGGCAGCCATTCAGTCAGTCAGCCATTCAGAGAGACTGTGGTGACGGGAACATTTCCTGTGGTTAAAGCATGAAAAAAGAAAGAAATTCAGCATGCTGAGGCCTGGTCTGCCAACCTTGCCTGTGTGTGTGTGTGTGTGTGTGTGTGTGTGTGTGTGTGTGTGTGTGTGTGTGTGTGTGTGTGTGTGTGTGTGTGTGTGTGTGTGTGTGTGTGTAACACAAAACCGAAAGCTAGTGTTGCTTTTTTAATTTTCAGAAAGAAAAAAACAGGAATTTCCTGAAATCTTGAAAAGAAATTGGTGAGGAACGATAGCAAGTTGTGCTGAAATGATTAGTCCATTGACAGCTTTAGTAATCACCTATTCAACCAGACAGTGAAACGCTGCTTTTCAGTTCGGTATTAAGGTCCTCTGTAATTAACTGATCTTGATTAATCTATGTTTCTTTAATATAAAGTGTCATCAAATGGTGAAAGAAGGCAAGTATAATCTCCCAAAGCCCACTGGTTTTATTTGACAGTCTGAACAGATGACAATTCATAATGCATCATCAAAATGGTTGCGGATTAGTTTTCTGTTCCTTCAACTCCACTACAATAAAAATAAGTATTATTTGCCACCTTAATAATGGTCAAAATTTTCACATGTAGTTTCTGATCAGCTAGGCCTCAGATTTTTTGGTTAAAAGGAAGGTCACTGGCTGGCTATCATACAACTCCAAGCATTCTCCCAATAACAGCAAAGCACCAAACCTTGTAACAAATCACACATTATTTCCACTGTGACAAAAATCACACAGGACAGTACCAGTTTCCCGGATTAGGCCTCCCATAAATCTTTGCGGCGCGGGGAACAGCTGCACCGAGCGTTGAACGATGAGCAGCACTTCTGCTTTAAGGCTTTGTTAAATGCCACGCCACCGAGTGCAGAGTGCATTGAAGGAAATTCATGGCCACTAAATATCCAGCTAGGTTCTGTCGATTAACATGCAGGGAATATATTAGACAGAACAAAGCCTGGAGGAGCCTTAATGGGAACTTTAATAGTTTTGCTCTTTTGAAATGTGTGCATGGCGTGTTTATTAGGCTCTTTGGTGGTAAGTACAATGCTGGATGGTTGTAAAGAGGTACACGAGTCACACAATTCACCAGCACACTACTGAAAGTGTCCCAAGGGGAAATATGCACTGCCTAAATTCATGTTGGTGTAAAGTAAAAGAGAAAAGAATATGATTTGAAAACAAATAAAAGGGCAAAGTGCTTTCTGAAAAGGTTACACAGTTATCACTGAGGTTTCCAACCAGTTTTTGTCAGAGTGTGTGAGGCAGAGAAAGGTTGATAGTTGTCAGGTCCAGGCATAGCTCTCACCCCCCTCAGGTGTTTTGACATTTTAAGTGAATTTAAGCGCGGCGGTCTTCTGCTGCAACCCTACACCACAGCAGCCTCCATGCTGACAGCAGCACCAGCAGTTGTCTTCCAGAACCAGCCCTGACATTTTGTCTTCTTTTTGGCGTGAAGCAAGTGTGTGCGCCTTTGTGTGTGCATCTTTGTGTGTGTGTGTATATCTTCATATGTGCCTTCTCACAAGCTGATGTGCTGCACTTCTTCCTTCCACCCACCACTTTCTTTAGATAATGTAACACATGAAACACACACACACACACACACACACACACACAC
>NC_045746.1:16142835-16149948 GCF_008692095.1 Etheostoma spectabile
ACACACACACACACACACACACACACACACACAGGTGTCAAACCGCAGAAGGGAATCTGCGTGGGCTACATAATGTGTGAGAGAGAGATAGAGAGAGAGGAAATCATCCTCAACACACCAGCTGTCTTCCAGTAAAATTCCAAGCAGAGCCATGTACTCGTAACCTGGAACAACAGAGAGGATGCTGGACCTGCTGTATAGTTATCTACAAGGCCAAGAGGCCTATTAGAAAGGCTGTTTGGCTTTTCAATTAATCACTAAGACACACAGCACTATCAGATCAGACTAACATTTTCCTTTTGTAACTGAGATGGCACATAATTAGATTAGTTTTAGTTTAACTGGATTATTTTTCACTGTAGTTGCAAAACAGCATGGAATGATCACAACCACTGATTTTTGATGAGCTGACACAGGAAAGTAGTGACTCAGTGAGTTTAGCCACTCATTCACCCTTTAACCGACATTGTATCTCTTTATTCTCATGCGGCAAACCATCTCTGCGCCCTTTCACCCAGTAGGTTACAGTACGTCTTCAACAGATGTTCCTGTCGTTACAGGTGCTCTGACGAAACAAATACCATGTGTGTTTTCTCAAACTGAGTATGCCTGGGACATTTTTACTGCAATTTTAGTGATCTGATACCAGAGTTTCAGTACTGATATTAAACAAAATATCTAATATGTACCCCATGTTTTCTTACAAGACTTACCTTATTAAAATCAAAGTTCTCAAATGGTGTCTAAACGGAAACACCTGTACGGGACTCTTTCTGAGTGTGTGTTCAGTGAGTCCTAGACCTAACACATATTGTCCTATTGCATTGATGTATGTTGATCGATAAGGACTTATATTCAAAATACAGGCTTTATCATACCCCTCATTCCTATTTTATTGTATCAGTTTATTTGTCTGGGACAATACATATAAGCATTGTTACATGTAAAGTGCAACCGATGCAATGTATGTGGGACTTCTGGCCGTAGGCTAATTTGCTAATTTGCTCCTGGTTAGGCTTCACTTGTTTTATTGTTTATTATGGCACATTTAAGTTTCTTATGGTTTAGAATGTTGCATAAGCAGCATTTTTTTGTTTGAGTCTAACTGTAACATATTAGTTTACTGCTAAAAAATGGCAATAGTGCATAGTTTCTGTCGCCCCCCATGAGGTATTCTAAGTAATGACACAAAACAGTCGGTGTGTCCACATGACACAAGCCTTCCGTGATCACGCACCCTTGCCCACAGTTGCTAGTAGATAAGGAGGACACGGAGGATTAAAGAAAACATGATGGACTAAGAGTAATTATCTTCCTTACAGTTTGTGCGTGCAAAAGTTGCCAGACGACACTATTTTCTGAAAAAATAGAGAAATACAGAGAGTTGTGTGGAGCTAATTAAGTCTTAATTAACTTTGTAGCAACTCATTTGGCAATGGCTTGAATGTAACGGACATTTGTTAATATCAAAAAGTATGATTTTAATTATATTTGTCTAAATAAAACTGTCTAAAACATTTAATTGCCATCTTTTAGCACACAGTTTTTGCTACAGACACACTTCCATAAAAATACCATACTTTTACATCTGCCCATGGAGCATATTTGATGTCATTCACATACAGAAACAGTTATATGTATATCGGTCGGAGTCAGGGCTGCTGACCTCCTCAGATTTTCCGCTTGAAGCGTATCAAAGAAATGTCATATAATGTACTTCTATTATTGCTTCCATTGCATTTTGGCCCTAAGGTTTCCAGAAAGCAAGAGAGCGGCTTTCCGACACTGCTGTCAGAGAATGATAATAGCGGCTGCAGGGTGAAAATCAGCATTTAAGATTTATACATTTTATGCAGGAAGTTGAAGTTATTCTCTAGGGCTAGGGAAACAAAGCCTAATGTTTCTAACTTTGTTTATTGGGCTGTTTGCTCGTACAAAGACTTAGAGAGCCTCTGCGATATCTCCAGAGATCTAACAAGGTTGCGTATTAACTAGTCTTGCACTTCACCTCGCTGTTAGAGCTAAAGATTCTGGGGGCAAATTCACCTTCGATTGTGTCCCACTGCAGTTAGGTTAGAGTGAAATAATAGCATCAGAGGTTTTAGCTGCTTCCTTCTTGTACCCTTATCTTGTAAAGCAGGCGGGTCTGAGGAAACAGCTAAGTGGTTTTAGTAACGCTGTTTAACATTTAGTTTAGCTCTTAATCTGTGGCCTTTTACTGAAGGTGAGCTGTTCCTCCTGTGTGAAATACTGTAACGCTCATGGGGAAGTCATACTATGACACATTACTAGTCTGCAATTTCCTGTTCTAGAGGTGTGAAAGTTGACTGATTTGAAGATTATGATGAATTAAAATCTACAGTATTTCTGTGGTGGCATCACTCCTGAAAGAGCTATTCATCACATAACCCTCTGTCTGTACCTAATTTATTTATTTGCAGAAGAATCAGTGTGGAACTATACAGGCTAGCACTTTTTAAAACCAGGGTTACAAAGTGCTTCACACTTACAAAAGGATGGTAAAAGCTAGAGCAGGGCAATATTTTGATATTATATCGACATGGAGATATTAGAATAGATAGCGTCTTAGATATGTTAGATCCTGGTTTTAAAGACTGAATTACAGTAATGTCATTTTCTGAACTTACCAGACTGTTGTAACTGTTCTATTATTTGCTTTTACCCATTTAGTTATTGTATCCACATTACTGATAATTATTTATCAAAAATCCCATTGTGTAAATATTGTGAACGCACCAATAGTCAACACCACAATTTCTCCATATTGCCCCGCCCTAGTAAAAGCCTTTGAATAAAAACAAGGAACCTAAGCAAAAATTGTTAAACAAAGAACAAACCAGGGTGAGAGGGCATCAATAAAATGCAACGGATAAATGATTAACATAATTAGCTGAAAGTAACAGTTGAAGCAACCATTTCCTGAGCAATGACAGTTTAATGAATAGAGTGGGTGCTGCAATGCCTTCAAGCTTCAACAGCCGCAGGCCCGGAGAAAACTCAGTCAAACTGAGCCGAAACTTATCCATGAGAAATTCTGTCCACGCAACATAGGAGGCAAAGGTTGGCCGATTACCATTAGAAAAGAACACTGGCAGTGAAACAGAGCCGGCATCTAAGTCTGCTTAAAATTGTAAATTGGGCCAAGGCTGTTTGAATGCAGTATCAAGTCTGACACTTAGTTGTTGTGTACTTTACATTATTTATTTTGCATGTAAGAGCTTGGCAGCGAGAGGATGATTTTATCTTGCCAGGTCTTGTATGTGTGTGTAAGTGTGTGCATGTTTCTGCAACATCCATACACATCCTCACCAGGCCTGTCTTTCTACTTTGGAATACAATAGTCAGTGCAAACAGGAAGTTCAGCTGGGCACTTCCTATGGTTCATCCAATCAGACACTTCCTTTTTGTGTGTGTGTGTGTGTGTGTGTTTTGCTGGCATCCTGCGAGGGTCCGTTAGGGAGATCCATAAGGAGAGTTGCTATGAAAACATTAAACAGCCGTGGCAGACGGACAGTCAACGATAAAGGGAGAGAAGAGTTCTTCCATCCTAAATACACAAGAGTCAGAGGAAATCCAAGCTTTGCTAAGTTACCCTGCTTCAGCAGCAACAGCAACATACTGCGACGCCATGAGCACCTGAATGTGTGCGTGTTGTGTGTGCGAGTTTGTTTGTGTGTGTTCACTGCTTAGCTGTCAGTCCTCAGACACCCACAGAGGGAGAGGTTGGCTGGTGTTTTCAAAGAAGAGCCATGTGTGCGTTAAGCTGTTGGAGATGACCTGACCTGGATAGAGGCAGCGGGGGAATAAATAAATAACTCAACCACATGCTCAGAGCCCTCACACCCCTGTGTGTGTGTGTGTGTGTGTGTGTGTGTGTGTGTGTGTGTGTGTGTTTGTGTGGGTGTGGTTGTGTGTGTGTGTGGTGTATGTGTGTCCTATCAAAAGGGGCTTGAGGGCTCATATTATGAAGCATTTCTCTCTACAGAGCTCCGTCAGTACACACAAGCCCCTGACGTGATTATTAACTGCCTTGCTTCCCTGGTGTGTGTGTGTGTGTGTGTGTGTGTGTGTGTGTGTGTGTGTGTGTGTGTGTGTGTGTGTGTGTGTGGTTGGTGGGGTGTGTGTGTGTGTGTGTGTGTGTGTGTGTGTGTGTGTGTGCTTATTGGAGCCCGACTGATACATTGGCCGTGCTGATAGTCAAGTGTTTTATTGTATTTGTATTATATTTGCCCACATGACACTTAAATGTTAATTATAGTTTATATTTTGAAACAGTTTTGAGGCATGCATTGTTATACATTTTAGTCTTATTTTTGCACCGCAAATTTCTCTTTGGATACCTGAGCTCATGTTATTTCCCGATACTGATGCTCAATCCCGCACCAGTGATCGCTATTCCCCAGATTTAAAATCTGTATACCACATTACGTGACACCTATTGGGATCTTTTTTTATGCAAGGTAACATGAGGCCAGGTAATGCTATGGCTGGTAAAAGTGGGCAGCTTGTCATATCACAATTAACATATCTAACAGCGGCAACATTTAATGTTAAAATCATATTGCAGACGAAACCTGGCAACGCTCGATCTGCCTAAAAGGCTCAGTATCGGCCCTTGGATTGGTGCATTTCTATTTATTTTCTATCAATATCTGTTGTGTTTGCCTTCGTATTATAATTGTTATTAATACTGTATTTAAATAAAAATCAATTAGTAAGTTAAAATCAACTGTTATATTTAGAGAATGCTTCTTTTTTAAGTGTACTTTAAGCAATTGGGTTAAAAAAAGATTGGCCAATATTTCACCACATTTGTTACCCAAATATTGATGATCCATTCAAAAATCTAAAGTTTTGGGGTTGTGTTCCGTCTGTTTGCTTATGTGTGTGTGTGTGTGTGTGTGTGTGTGTGTGTGTGCTCGTGCTCATGATGTCCAATGGAAAAGCCCAAGTCAACATTAATGAGGAGTACATTAGCTCTTCCTGTTTATGGTTCCATGCTCTGCCAACCACTCTGCTGCTGTCTAATAAGCTTTGTACCGGTGTTGTCTTTCTCTACAGTCCGCCACACCGCTTAAAGCTTCCGGCTGTAATGAGCCAAATGGTTTAATGCAACCACGAAACAATGATACAAAGCTAAACACATCTATTTTACATGACGAGCAAGATAAAGCACTGTGAGGTTTGTAAAAATGGGTTTGTGCCTCACATAATGTGTGTAAACTAAGTAGGTGGCCGTAAACATTGTCGTCGGTGTATGCGTGCACCCACATTATCTCTTAAGCTTATTGCAGCCCTGCTTAGCAAGGTGCTCATCATCCATCTTCATTTCCCATGGTGCCAGCGCTTGTGTATGTCTGTGTGTTTTGGTGTGTGTTAAGAGGGAGATTGAGCGAGAGGGGGAGGACATGCGGTTCAGAGAAGGTGCAATTGTTTGTGACTGTTAACGTCTGACTGTGAAAGAGATCCATTACGGCCCGCTTGGTCTCCCCTGATAGGATGACCTCCACGCTTTCTCCCTCCTTAATGTCTCAGTAAAGTCCCTCATTCCCCTCTTTTCCTCCTGCGTTGTGAAATTAGATGTTCTACACGCCCAGTTTGCAAGACGCTGTCTGATGCACTTAATTTATTTCCACCCCTATGACTGTACATTAACTCCCTCCGATGTGAAACGCCTCACTGAGCCATAAGCTCCAGCCCTGCAACAAATCAACCTCACAGACCACATAAGTGCGATTTCAAAAAACTCTTTGCACGTATAAAAAGAAGAAGCCTCCAAGCGGAAACAAAATCAAATAGGCAGGAACCTAGGCACACATCACTAGCTTTTTTTCTCTACTCAGTATCACACAGCTTTGCTTCTCATCCATTTTTTACCCTCCTATCTAACAGCATCAGTTTGGGCACTTGCCTAAGGCGGCAACATGTAATTGTTTCTAATCATTACTAGTTTCCACAATTACTGATTGTAAAATATAAATCTATCAGCAAGAGTGATATATCAAAATTCATGCTGTAGGTCAAAAATAATCATCATCATTCACATCATATCTAATGCAAAAGTGCAGTTGTGTTTTGAATTAGGATTAATTATTCAGATTGTCATTAAAAATCAGCACAACAAAAAAAAAAAAAACTACTAGAGTGACTCTGGAATCGCAAGCTGTTTGTTTTATAATGAAGATACATTTTTTTAAGGGCTAAACGATATAGGGAAAAAATCTAATTGTGACTTTTCTTAAAAGTTTAGCTAAAGTTCTTTATTCACTGTGTAACATATAAAACATGTCATGGAGCATTATAACATGAGAAAACATCCAAACTACTCTACATTCTTATGAAAAGTTGAATCAGAAACTTTATGTTTATAATAAGATTAGATCATATCTTTCTTCTTCTGTTTCTGAAACCTACTTACATGCAATTGTGTTTTCAACCATGTCCTACTGTCTTCCCATTTGGTCACTTACCACGAAGGAAATCACTGTACCAATAGCACGACTATAACATTGAGCTCTCAAGATTCATTGTAACCTTCCAAAGTGGTCTCGCCATTGTATTGCACTCGAACGCTCTAAGGCGTTAACTTATGAAAACTTTCAAAACAGCCACGCAATTGCATTTTATTTTCAGATTCGAAATACCGCCTTACCAGCACTTGTTGCACTTTTTCCGACACACGTGAGACCAGGTCGCCTCACTAGGTCGGTCTCGCAGGTCTCGTTTTCCCAGTTCCCCCATATAAAAACAACTTTGGTCAGAAATCTTTTTTTTATACTTATACCAAGATTTGGAATGACATTCCGTATCACATCAGAACACTATCATCCATCACATATTTCAAAAAGGCATACAAACAGCACCTTCTTAACAGTTACACTTGCACGCATTAATTCGTTTATGTATTGTCCAAGCCTTGTTTGCACTGTCCGTATTTGTCTAGCCCAGCTGATGTCTAGTATAAATGTCTTTGTCCTTATGTAACTGTATTGTTGTTTTCAGTTGTCGAAATTTATTTTTTGATATCGATGTCTTGTTTTACTGTCTGTCCTGACGTGCTGTAACCATGTTTTATGTGTCTGCAGAACAGGA
>NC_045746.1:16149958-16156427 GCF_008692095.1 Etheostoma spectabile
AAACAGTTTTTAAACTGAGTCAGGCCCGTTTTTATATTGTAATGTAATCATTACTTTTTCTAACTTTCCTGTATAATAAATATGTGAAATGAAAAATGAGAATTTCTGTTATTCTGTGATCCATGTAACGTTATTCCAGGATTTATCTTGTGAAAAATCTGTACATATATTAAAAAGAGGAATATGTTTTTCTAAACCAAATGTTACACCAAATATTCAACTAAATGTTGCACTTTTGATTAATTGCGGTCTTCACGATTAGTTAATCGCATTCTTTAAACCTGTCTTGGTTGTCTGGGTTTGACCTCTCCGTCTGCATTGTTATAAAAATGTTTCAGAGTTCAGATCTCAATTAATGTGTGAAGCTGGTTTGAAATGTTTCAGCACTGGTGTCTATATACAATACTAAAGTTTAGTTACTGATGCAGATTCTTTTTCGATTATTTAAATAATCTTAAAGTCATTATCATATTATAAAATCATAATAGAAAGTAATGGTCACATTATCCAAAAGCCCAAAGTGACGTCTTTAAATGTCTTGTTTTGTCTGATCAACAGCCCATAACCCAATTATATTCAGTTACACACAAACAAATAATAATTAAAAAAAACATTGTCTTGCATGCCAGTCTGAACTTGGCTACATTTTAGGACTACTGTTACGCCAGGTTGTTTTGGAGTAGTGAGTTGATAGAGTAAGCACTGACATGTCACAGGGGGGGGGGGGGCAAGTTGGTTAATCTGATTTAGCCAACGTGGCAGATGTGGAGAGGATGATGAAGCAATTCATTGAGGAGCAGTCGAAAAAAAAGAGCCTCAAGCAGCACGCTGCATACCAGACGTTTCTACTTAGAGAACACTACTGAACACAAAGACGCTGAAATACTATTCTCATTTCTCCCACATCACAAACTTTAGTAAAAAAGACTTTTAAAACCTGAACTGAAAAAAAAGGAAGAGTGGGGCTGGGCTGCTGCGCTGTCGTCACTGGAGCAAGCTTACATCTTCTGACACGAAACCAGTGAACGCAACGCGTAGGAAGAGCGAGACAAGTGGATTAATGTTACCGGCTAGGTTAACCTTTAGTAGCTGTGTTTTGCTGTTCAACGTGTCCAGGTTAGCGTTACCGCTTGTAACAACTACCAAAAGTAGTACTTAAAGTTATCAATGCCTGTTGCTAGAGACCCATTTCGGTCGGTACCAAAATCCCTCCCCAAAACATTGGGGTTTGATACATACCCTCATATATAGTCAAGGGGTATCTTCTTTTAAGAGCTTATCAATTTAAAAAGTCTGATAAAGAAACCAGCATTTCTGTCACTGAAGTCAGCAAGAAAAGAAAAAGCTGATACAGAGACTGAGATCCCTTTCATCATACTCACATCGCTACAAGGCCTGATAGGAATTTTGGGAAATGGATATCATCCTTGTGTATACATTTCATTATGATGCACATTTGTTTGCTGATCCCGCATCAGCAAAACGAAAACTGTGAGATAAATTGTCTCTGGATGGTCTTCCAGGACCGAGTGACTTTCTCTAGCACTGATGCACTGCTGCTTTACCCGGGCACAGCTAGCCATCAATCTTTATAAATCATTCAGTTCTCCTGCTTTGCCCTCCACACACAAACACTGGGGGACACACTGAGAACACACACAAAGTACACACACCTTGGTCCCTGTCTTGTTCCTTCCTTTCTCCTGCAGTGCTTCAGGATCACAAGAGTTTACGTAACCATGTGCACAAGATTCAGCTAAAATGAAGGATGAATCTTTAAAAAGTTTTCTTTTTCTTTTTTTTTTAGATATGGGACTTAAAATAGCCAGTCCTGTGCAGTCACCGCACAACCAACATGACACAGACTCAATGACGAGGCGATATGTGAGAATTGAAATTGATATTTTAAAGGTGATCCATGAAATTTGTATTAGGGGTGGCACGGTTCATGATAAAACATCCAAACTGTTCGGTCCGCTTGTCTCGGTTCGGAGCGTGTGTGCGTCGCACGGTTTGACGCATACGCAGTGTAGCCAAGTGCCCGTATGTGACCTCAAACAGTGTGTTTCCCTTTTGCGTGACAGAAGAGGTGTGGACAAGTTTCCAACAAAACGTACAGCGAAAGTCTGTGCAAAACATTTCAGACCGTCCTGTCAACCTGTATACTTAACATCAACGTACTGATGTTAAGTTTTTTCACTCATCTCTGAAATGTGCTGTTGCTTTAATCTGTTGTTTTTTGTTGAAATGAACTACCAATATAAAGATCAACAAGCCACAGACAGACATGTTCAAATTTGATTCATTCAATAAATTAGTTACATCAATGGCCCCTACCTGCACTGTGAAAGCTTTTATAATTTCCCTCAACGTTCTTCTGCATGCCCATTAAATATTAAATATCCGTTGTAAAAATCCTTTGGTGAATATAAAGTGATGTGCATGAAAGTTTTAGCTGCAGTTAGAAAGGAAAGTTACTATGAGCAGTGATGGCCACTGTGGTCAAAGAAATTATAAGATAAGATAAGATTCAACTTTATTGTCATTACACATGTACAGGTGCAACAAAATACAGATTTAGAAAGCCTCTGAGCCACAGCTATTTAAAGCGCTGCCACAATGCCAATGCGAGTAGGGGGCAACATGGGACTGCAGGGCCAAGGATTGAACCACCAACCTTCCGATTGGCAGGCAACCGCTCTACCGCTGAGCCACAGCCACAGATAGAGAACAGACACAGAAACTTGAAGAAATGTGAGGTACTTGTAGTTTGCTTTTCTTTTGTTTTTATGCTACTTTCTACTTCTACTTTGCTACATCTCAGAGGGAAATACTGTACTTTTTACTCCACTACAATAATCTGACATATTTAGTTACTATTACAAATTGAGATTTTTCCACATAAAGTACATGTAGTTTATAAAATACAATGTTTTATTTTAAATTAAACTACTCAAAAATATAATGGCCTATAAGTTAATTAGAAGCTTAAACACTTGATTGACAGAACTGTTTGAGGATTTTTTTTGAGGATTGAGTACTTTTACTTTTACTAGTACATTTTCTTGATTATACTTGCCGTATATACTTTTACTTATGTAACATTATCAATCCAGGACTTTAACTTGAGTATTTTTACAGTGTGGTATTAGTACTTTTAATTAGTAAAGACTCTGAATACTTCTTCCACCACTGCTGAGAATAGTGTTGAAGCTATATCACTTACAGTGGGAATTACAAGTGTATGAGTTTTCTGAGATCATGTTCTTTACTGTCTCAGCTTGCATTCCCTCCTTATATTCCTGTATATCTTTAGTGCTGTTTCTGAAAGTCAGATGTGCAGCATGTGCTCTCTTTAACCTCGATGACTTCACTTTTTAACCTGTGGATGTGCCACTATGGTGTTTGCCATGGTACCTGTATTTGGTTTCTTGTATAATGTCATCCTCACTTTTGTATACAATAACAAAAGAAACTTCATAATGCATGCTTAAAAAGAAGAATCAAACTGATGGAGGGTTAAAGGTCAACTCTTCCGTTAGTCTCGACAAAAGATAAAAAGGCATAAGAATTTAGCAGTAATTTTGCCTGATTGGGACTGTATGGGGAGACAAGTGGATCGCAGTGAATAATACATCAAATCCTTTTAAAACTCTGTTGGGACTAAAGTCAATTTAAAATATTCTGTGGGGGAGAAAAATTCAAATCGCAGTATTTTGTGAGGATGTAAATCATTTAAGTCAAAGCTGTGAGCTGAGAAAGACTTCATGATGAGGAATGTCATCTGAGGCGAGATGAAAAAGAGGGGAGTCTTCTGTCACCAGTGCGGCTGTTGTGCGCCCCCGCCCCCCCCCCTGGACACCTTGTATTTAAATAACATTGCGGCCCATTGATCTCCAGGGAGAGGCCATGTTGGCTCCGATTTAGACTGCAGAGGAATGTTGGAATGTCTCTGGCTCTGAGCCAGCAGCCTTTTCCTGGCCTGACCTTTGACCCCTGCCACTGCAATGTCTGAACATAGGCGGCCACCACATGGCCTCTCTCTGATCTAATGACCTTGCCTTCCAGCACTCAAACACAGACACCCACCGACCGACACAAACTCAGTCCCTATTGTGCTCCTGTGTCCAACTCTGGCAACAAACGTGCACGGCAGCCTATGAACGGAGAGAACGGAGTCATGCTCTGTGGTTGTGGGTAAACACACATGCTAGGGGCTGACTGCACATGAGCACACTGAACTGTTTGTGTGAGGGCATAAACATAAACATTAACACACACACACACACACACACACACACACACACACACACACACACACACACACACACACACACACACACACACACACACACACACACACACACACACACACACACACACACACACACACACACACACACACACACAGTGCTTTCATGGAGGAAAGCGTCATAAAACAAGCATCACACTATTTATGTTTGTGTGTGTGTTGATGCTTGTTACTCGTGCAAATTTACACCCCTTATCTGGTCACTATACATAACATTACCGCATCAGCCGGCGTTAATGTGAAACTTGGAAGCGTGTCGTGGACTCTGTATGTGTGCATTTCCTTCATCCATAGCCTGTTTCCATGTAACTGACCCGTGAGGTAGGGACGCTGAAAAAAACATTACATCATCTGGCCGTCGCTTGGCATGACCAAGAACGGCCTGAAGTGCCAATGTAAGGGGAAGCATTTTTAAAAATAAACGTGGAGCAGTAAAACACTGAATGACTAATCGGTATGGAGGGTAAAGCTGGACAGCGTGACCCAAAAAAAACCTAAATAAACTCTGGAATATGGCCGAAGTAATCGGACTGAAAAGGGGTCTGTATGCCTGGTGGGACAAGTCTGTGGAGAAATATGCACAGGCACAAATAAAGAGAGCAATAAGGAGATATAGAATATACAATATACGAGTGTGTGACGGAGCATCAAGGAATAGAAAACTTTGTGGTAAACTGAGAGAAAAACAATATGTGTGAGTAAGAGTGTATGAAAGAAAACAGAGAAAGCAATGAGGTAGGGCAAATACGTGGATATATATATATATATATATATATGCAAGCGGGCGTAACAGCAACAGAGTGAGAGGCAGGAGGCGAGATGGGGGGATAAAATTAAGAAGGAAAGTGTATTGAGTGAGTTGAGGAGTGTTTCCTTTCCTAACTCTAGTTCTGGTATTTCCATCCGAGACACACATACAGTATATTGAAATTGTATTCAGTAAGCAACAGTCCGAGTGAATGTCTGTTCGTGGGGTGTGGAGGTTTACTGAGAAGCCTTCACTTCTTGTGATCTGTCAGAAAAAATATCTTCTGTACTGAGAAAAACAGCCTGTGGTCTGGCTGATTGGAAAAGAAAAAAAATAGTGTATTCAGCTCTCAAAAAAACCAAACACACGTGCACACACACACACGTGCACACACACACACACACACCCACCACCCACACACACACCACACACACACACACACACCACACACACACACACACACACTCACACACACACACACACACACACACACACACACACACACACACACACACACACGTAAATACAGCAGCACCATCTCTGTAAAAGCAGGGGATAAACACAGGGTATTCCCGCATCGCCCCTGGCTCCCGTTTCTGTCGACGGAATGGAAACGGAGAAAAAGTCTCCAAAAAAGAGTGTGAGAGGGAGAAAATTATAGATCTCTCTGTCACTGTCTGCTTATGTCATGAAAACCGGCTGACCACATAGCATTAGCGGAGACTGTACAGCTCAGATATTGAGACATGGCATTAGCAGCATGTGGAAGGTTTTGTGCAGCTAAGTCACAGCACACAAAAAAAGGGAAAAGGGAAACAAACAAAACCAAAAAGAAAAGAAGTGAGGAGAGCCAGGCAGGCTGGTTTTCACTAACCGGTGAATTAAAGCATGCAAGCATTGTCGGAAAGAGGGAAGACTAAACGAGGGAGGGAGGGAGACTTCCCAAAGATGACGATGTGGTCTTTAAGTATCTTAACCGTGCAGTCGCTCCCACCGCAGATCAAAGGCAGAGAAGTGGCTTGGCTCTCAGCGGCATTAAGTCACGTTAAGCCTAGACGGAGGCCATACACATGCTCCCACAAATAAAGCTGGCTGGGATTAGACTGACAATGGCCCACAGTGAGTCACAGGCTTTCAAACAAGGTCAGACCCCAGTCACACAAGCGAAGGGAGTACAGGAAGTAAAATAGGATGAACTGCTTAAGGATTGCTTGATTTAATTAAACAGATGTAATGAAAACCTTTGTGTGTTTTGTGGTTTGTTTCATTGCTTCATTTGAGACGTTCACCATCTAGCACCAACGTCAAGTGCCAATGGAGAATGCCGTGTGCCCTTTATGTAGAGAGGCAGAAAGTAAAGGTGTCGAGGTCCAAAGTGGTGGATGGGAAGGCAGCAGAACTGCATTTAA
>NC_045746.1:16156437-16166841 GCF_008692095.1 Etheostoma spectabile
CTTAACAACTACAAAGTGTTTTAGCTGCCTAAGCCTAACCATATCTGAAAGTTATGTTATACCCCTCCTCCATTTTGCGACACTTGTGGTAACAGCAAGTGTGCTTTAATACTACAGTATACACTCCTTGGTGAGCTACTTTGTCAGAAAGGTTGGTGCATCTGTTTTCAGTGCAATCCAACAAACCGATGTTTTAATTAAAGAGGTTACTTACTTACCTATTACTTTCTTGCAAAAACTAGATCGAGGCAAAAAAATCACTGTCAAGGCCAAATCACAGTGACAAAAAAAAAAGTCCCTCCATGCTTCGCTAGTTGAATGCTTTTCATGTGAACTAGCTGCAGAAGGAAAAGTTTGGTTGGCGCAAGCAGTAACTTAATACATGTGGCTGTAAGAGTGAACTGTACACAGTGAGGCTGATGTAGAGAACCCTAACAGGACTGATGGATTACATGCTGCATTGTTCCCTGTCAAACACTCGTGCCTGCGAATGCAATCCGAGTCCAGTGCGGGAATAAGTGGACTCTGCTGTTTGCAATGAAAACGACTACGCTATATAGAAAGAAAATCCCTCAATTTAAATTAAAAAATAAATAATTAACTGGATGTTTCTGGAAAAACACATCCTCGGATTTTCATTAAGAAATCTAATCCTAACGTTAACTAATCCTATCAAACCATGATTTCCCTTGACTTGAATTTTAAAAAGGTGTTCATTAGATGTAAAAACAACAACAGTCTAATATCAACATTGTGTTTTTCACACCCTTGCCTCACCACTCACATCATGGTTGAGTCCGCATGGTCTGAATTCTCATACTGTACTCTGAGCTTAGACTAGGGCTTTAAAATGGCCTTCAGAGACTCAGCAGGAAAACAAAAAAAAAGTAATACACTTTGAAACCATTTCATGAATGACTGTGAAGGCCAGGGGCATCAGACTGGGGGAGGGAAGGGAGTGAGTACCCAGGGCCCTCCAAAGTGGAGGGCCCTTAGAAAATGCCTTTCTAAGGGGCCCAGAATTTTGTGCTGCGCCCCTGGTGAAGGCATACTAAGGGTCAACGTGGCACAGAGCAAGAGAAAAAGCAAAAAGACATCCAAAACACACAATAAAAGGTGTCAAACTGGGTTTTGGTTAATACAAAAATCTTCACACAAACTCACACACAGAGGTGCCTCTAGTGTCACTGGGCTGTCAGCCTCAACATTAGACACCCATGCATGGAAACACATTTGGACTTGCCAACACTACCTGTCAGCACTGATATAGGCTTTGGCTTACACACAGACACACACACATTCAGTTCACTGACAATAACACATGCACATGCTGTCCTGCATATACAAACTTATAAAAACAGAGAGCGACAGAAAGCAAAGGGGAGCGCGGGTGTCTTTAAATATTGATGTGATAAAAGGCCGAGGCTCCACTGATTCATAGGAAAGAAACAATGGAGGGAGACAGACAGGGAGAGAGTTCAGGGGGGAGACATGGGGAGATCAAAGGGGTATTTGAGTGTCAATCCCTTGTTGGACCATTTGAGAGCTGACGCAGGGACCGGTTTACATGCAAAGCTTTACCGCTGTACACACAGACACACACAGACACACACACACACACACACTCTCCTGAGTGTATACACAAAGAGGCAGACATGCAAACACATCATTATCACAGATGAGTGTACGGAAATAAACATAATCAACATGCTGGCTTCTGAGGAAATCTCTCCATGTTTTCATCTCTAATTTCCATCCATCCATCTCCTGTATTTTTTCTAGTTTCATTCCACACACCCTTTTTTTCAGCTTAAGTCCCAAATTTAGGGTGCTTTTATCAAAAGTGTCTGACGGTACAGTGTTCTTTTTTTAGCCCGGGTGGCCCCAGTGGGAATCACATTCCTTTCTGTAGCAGCATTAGCACCTTTTCTTCTGAGTGACTCAGGGCTTTAATATAGCATGAAGTTGTCACCTTCCTATACCATTTCTTTTCAAATCTCATTTTGTGTGGTCTCCTTGCTGAAAATTGAGTGACATGAATGCATAATAAAAATGAATGGCTGTGAGTGAACCACAGAAGCCGCCGAGTAAATTATAATTGCAACATTACCTAATTTGAGGTTGTGTTTCAGGTCACATCACGACGACCGATCCCTTTCACATTACCTATACTCTTCTGTAATGTGAAAATATTGATTAGAGCAGCTTTAAGCCAACTGCAAAGCTTTCAGTCAATGTTCAAAAAAGATTATGTTCTTGGTTCAATATTGAACTAGTCAATACTGACGTTAAGAGAATTACATAGAGTTTCTGGTAAAGCATATTAGCAGTGTATAAACATAATGTGGATGAGTCAAGGTTGCTAGATTTAGCAACAGTGTTTTTTAAGTGTATTGTTGGGTTTTGAAAGAGGTCAATATTTCATCCTATCAAGTGAAGTAAAAACTTCCAATCAGAAAGGATAACTTTACAGGATAATGGACAACACATCCTTGTTATGTGTTGCTCCTCCTCGTGCTTTCCACAAATAATCAATCTGAAAGCTGACATTTCCAACCTCTCCTCTAGAAGTACAGTTGCAAATTGAACCAAGCAAATTCAACAAAGCAACAATTGCTGGGTTTATGAGAGCAGCTATCACCTGTTTTCATTTTTTGCGCTAAGGTTTTTTGTCTTCCTCCTGGCAAAAACATCACCTATTGTCTCTCCGCAATTGTTCGTCTCACACCTTCTATTCACATCTGTGTGAGACAGCCTATTCTGCTGTGTGAAGGGAGGCCGGTTCTATTCTTGCTCTATGCCCGCGTCCCATTGACTGGACAAATAAGTGATCTCCCAGGTCATTTATCTTATATACTACAGTACACGGGGGGGGGGGGGGGAGGGGTGTGAACAGCTGAACTGAGTGAACCGTGGGCATTTTTCCTCCTACGAACACCTCCACAGGAAGCATGACTTTGTCTTTACTTTTTCTAGCATGCTGAGAGAGAGAGAGAGAGAGACGAGAGGAGAGAGAGAGAGACGAGGAGGGATGAGTGAGGAAGAGGGAGAGGCGAGGGACAGAGAGAGAGAGAGAGAGAGAGAGAGAGAGAGAGAGATAGATGGGGGGAGCAGAGAGCAGGATGTGTCCTTCCAGGATACTGACCACATTTCCCCCCACTTCGCCTCGCACACCACTTTTCCTCCAGAGGATAAGTTAATCTGTGTGTGTGTGTGTGTGTGTGTGCATGCTTCCCCCTGCTTTACAGAAGTGTGGTTGGTTTCTCTCCCTTACACATACCCAGCCACACAGGCTCTTCTCCGTCTAAAGCAGAGATACAAGCTGAGACACACACAGCACACACATAAAGCACCTGGCCTCATGTTGTTCAGGTCTGTCAGGAATAGCTAGCAGCAGCAGAACAGTGACTCTCTCATACTGTAAATTGAAAAGCAAAGGCTTCTCTGCAGATTCCTTATACTCAAACACATACTGTTATCACACACAAGCTACTCTCCGACTACGTACACAAATGTCAAAGTGGACACTAAAGATCTATTTTGCTGGGGGCCTTCTGGGTCTAGTAAAAGCAAAATTGTGTCACTATCTTTGCCTCTTAATAAAAATTGGACTGTCTGAAATCACTCCTTTATTATATAGTCCACCATATTAACTGTCATCCATTTTATTTGCGTCCAAAATGTGTGCACTAAGTAGTGCCCTAAAAAATTCCCACAATGGACATAAGAAAAGTCTGCTCACAATCACACAATGTGCTCAAGTAACACTACTACAGTCAGCGGTGACACAGGAATAATGATTACCTAAGCGTCTGAAATCTCAATTTACTTTTCATCTAACGAGTATGAGTGAACAAGGGAGTCATTTCAGACACAGCCTTGATGATTACTTTCCTCATTTAGAGTCAGTTATATGAACGTTGCCTCGCAGACAGGGTTTAAAATGCATATCAAGGTGTCATATTTCCATGACAGCAGACATCAGTTAATTAGGCCAAAGAGGAAGTCATTGGCTCATTACAGATCCCGTTGAGAAGGTTTTCTATTTTTGTTGTTTTATGACTAGGCAAATTATTAAATCACAATTACAATGTGCAGATCGCAGGGCTATTTTTCTTGATTTAGTTCATTTCCTCCTCATCTGGCTGAGATTTGGAATACAACATGTTTCCCTCTGATTTTTTTAGCCAAAGCATATTTGGGCCAAATCGAGTTTTAGCTGAATCACAAAGGCCTTAAAGCACCAGAGATGTATATAGCCCGAAGTCTGGTTATGCCATATTAGCAGGATTTGAACCACAAACCACACCAGTGTAAGTGACCTGCTCTCTCCAGTTATTACACAGAACCTGAAAACATGAGCCGCACCGACCCCAGCAGGATTCTCCGTTAATCAACACCCAACCCACGCGTGTCAGCGAACAGAAGGGCCCCACAAGGCAACACCATCTTCCTAACTACCTATCATTACCACCTCACCTCTGTATATTTTCTCACCTCTCCCTCTCTTTCTCTTTCTCTCGCTCTCTCTCCCTTTCCTCCGTCAGTAAAGCATCCATGCACGAAGGCTTTGTGTTTGATCTCCTCTCTCCCTTTGAGGAATGCTGGTCTGCTGCTTGTAGGACACTTGAAGATCCTGTGGTGAGGCCGGGCATCTGGGAAAATCCCACAATGCTGAACGAGCCATCAAATCACATGGCTTTAAAAGAAAAAGGGGAAAGAGGGCAGCAGGAATATGAGGCAGAGAAAGCGTGAGGAATAACAGGATGGATGAAGCTGGTGGGTGACCAGGATATTTAATAAAACAGGGAAAGGAGGTAAAAGCCTGTGGATATAAATGGGGCAGAGACGTTAAAAGCTTGTTAGAAATGTAAAGTGGCAAAAGCCCAGAGGTGTGCTTTTACCATCTTGTTACCCTCTCCCCCTCGGTCAACAAAGCCCAAAACGTTTTTCAATGCTGCAGAAAGTAGCAGCATATTTGATTATCCCCAGAGATCCATTTCCCTCGGTCTCTGTTCTCTCACCGCCAGATCCTTATGCATCCTGTTCTAGCCCTCCTTCAACGCCACCTGTCTGCGTCGCCTCTTCCTCATACCTCCTCCTCCTCACTGCCAGAGTCCTTAATGAGGCTCCGTGGGAATGCTCTCTGGCTCCCTCCCTGAAGATAGACCTGTCCTCTTTCTGTTGTTTCCGAGGAGCTGCTGGAACGAATTGTTTGCCTTGCATACCATATGGCCAAGCCGCCCCTGCATTCACGCAACAAACACACACACACACACACACAAACAAACAAACCAAAGCTAGCTGTGCGTACAGGGAAGCAAGCGGTCACACACTATCATCTGTGTTCCTCGAGCTCGTTTGCACACATCCTTGTGTGTTAATTTAGGAAGGATGAACGTGTGGGCACCTGATGTACATACACACATCTAAATAAAAAAGTAAGGGGGACCTGGGCTCAGTCCGCCACTGAAAAGCCCTTGTCGATTCTTTAGCAATGTAAGTCGCCATCATACTTTGACATTAAAAATGTGGCAAAGTGAAAGACATTTCAACAGGGAAGCATGACGCGGATTTATTTATTGCCTGAACATTTCCTGAGGCTGTGCCCAAGGTGTGGGGGGTTTGTCATATATCTAGTGCTTCATGTTCCAAAAGCATTGCCGCCATTACTGTTCGTTCATTTCTTAAAAGTTAAAAGGAAATAGTCTGCTTTCAAGTTATGTTGGGTTGAAGTTTGCTGAGTCATGAATACGTGTTTAAGCTCATGTGTTTTATAACTGGATTAAAAGGAAATTGACTGGCTTATATCAACACAGCCTTCAGGCTTGCAATCAGAAAGCTATAGCATGCAACCTTTGGTTATTTCACAGGTTGAAGAGGTTGAAATGTTAATACAACAGGGAACTGAATGCTGCAGTGATGTAGCTGTAGCAAAGAACAACTGTTTTCCACTTCTCTTCAGCCATTTTGGCAAGAGTTACTGATTTGTGCTGCATCCAAAATCTACTGATGATCATCTAACGCTTCCTGCAAAACAGTAAGTAGCTTCAGTGGCCCTTACTAATAGGAAATAAGCAAATTCAGTTTAAAATACTCCTTAAATTTGTGCTGTCTACCAATTTCTAACCATGATGTCAATGCTGGTCTTTAGAACCAGTATCCAAAATGGAGGAGGCCACTAATATTCCCCGTATTGCACCATCCAATGTTATATTACCCTGCTCTACCACAGGAGAAGAAATGACAACAAAGCTTACTTCATATTAATTTTGCCACAAACAATTGGAGCCCATTACAAGTCACTATGTCGCCAAACTTACCACACCACAGATTTTGTGACGAGGTTCAAAAAGATTTAATTTTTCTCTTACAAAAAGGAAAATATTTGTAGGGGATCAATACATCAACACATCAATACATGTTAACAACTGGCTGACAGCGGGATGACAGTATCTTAATAGACCAAATGTGAGTCGGTACGGCTGCATTCATAACCGAATCTGGCAGAGGACCACCCACACCAACCACGGAACTGCTCGCTGGTGCTGGCAAAGAGCTTAATGAGAAAATATTGGCTTGCCTCTTTCTGAATTGAAAGAGATCTTTAGCTGCTCTCTCTCTTTCTCTCTCTCTCTCTGACAATATGCCGGTAATTGGATAATAAACTCTACCTTGATGGAGAGTTGAGAATATTGTGGTTTTTCCTTTCTTTGGCGCAGTAAAGGGCTGAGCCTGATAGGTTTAACAGGTAGTTGTTTAGGATATTGAGTGCATCGTGATTGGTCACATTCGTTCGGTTTTGCATGCACTTCTCTTTCGCTTCCATCATTTCTCTCACATTCTCCGTCTCCCTTCATCCTTCCTCCTCCCTAGCTCTCGCTTTCCCTTCTCTCCTCTGTCTCTGAGTCATGCAGTTAGCAAGCATACTGTATTATCCAGGTCTATTTTTGGATGTCATGCTGTGGAAGAGCAAAATAAGATTAAAAACAGAGGGAGAGAGAAAGAGGGGCTTAAGGATCTAGGAAACTTAAACCGTTTTATTTAAAAAAAGATGATACTCAGCAAAAAGGACAGTCTGTCACCAAGGAGATATAAACACGCACAACCTGCACAAACACACACACACACACACACACACACACACAATTCAGAAGAGCTAAAATACAGTAACCATTCCTCATCTCCCACATTCAGCATCAGGAAGCCACTGACTGCATTAAAGTTAGCCCACCGCTGCTTGCAGTTCGATCAATAACTGAACCTGATAACCATTTAACAAATTGATTTTTGAAACAGAACTTTAAATGGATAAAGGCAGCAGATGCACACAGATATGCGTTTGAAAATGAAACCATGCCAGCTTTATTTTTATGTTTCATACTCAAGCTATTTTTCTTACTTTGTAATCACCCTCTACTTCATCCAGCTCGCTCACTGATAATTCAAAACTTTTTTTGGGTACCCATCCAATTATTACCACTTTTGTGACAGATGAAGTGTGAAGGTTTTTACTTTTTGTCAGTTTAAAACATCAGAAATGCCCCATGAGAGAAGGCATGTAGAGAACTGTGTTCAGGAAAACGATTTATTATTTTCATTCAAGCTGATGGAAGCACACCTGCTTTTCATTTCAGTTTTTGTGACATTTAAAAGTTTGCTTGAAAGATAACAGTTTGATTGAAAGGCGGTGAGTCATCAAGGAAAAAAGGGCACAAAAAGGAGAATTGCTGAATAAAATGTAGGAAATATAGTTCATTAGTTAGACTTTTGAAAAGACAAATCCTAGAGCCCTTAAAATACTTGAGGCCGCTAAACCAGAAGCAAGATTAATCAGTAAGGCAGGTATTGCAAAAGCAGATTATTGTATAGTTCTATTTTTTACCTCTCATTATTTGTTCCCGTTTTTTTGTTGTTTAACCTCGGAAAACTAATTCTAGCGCCCTCCCTTTGATAAATGTCATCTGCTTTGAAACAAGAGACTGGAACAAGAAAAGAGAAGTCATCATCATGGATCATAACAAATGCTCTGTATTCACTGTTCCTCCCATTAGATCACTCCTGACTGAGATATTCCACTGTCTTTTTTTAATCTATTTCACTTTTTACAGGTCACTAAGTTCCCCTTGTCCCTTCTTCCCTCCCTGTGTGATCCTATGGGGAGTAGTCTCTCACTAGACACACACACACACACACACACACACACACACACACACACACACACACACACACACACACACACACACACACACACACACACACACACACACACACACACACACACACACACACACACACACACACACACACACACACACCTCTACGTTCACTTGAAACCACCAGTGTGTTTGTGTGTGCATGACTCATGATTTACATGGTAACCTGAAGAGGGGGGGGTAGGAAAAAGAAAAAAAAGGTGAGATGTGATTTCTCCTGTACAAACGGCAGCAACAGCAGCATTTTTCTGCTGCCGGGGCAGCAAAGGCCGGTCCCAGAGGATCAGCCAAAAGCCAAAGAATGTGACTTCTCATACGACGGCTGGGCTGAGCTTTGAGCTTTGATCCCTGACTGAACAGAAAGTCGGATTTTCCGGCACAGTGAGTGACGGGCCAGCGAAAAAGGTTTGGGAATAGGAAAAGCAGGGCGATTACTAAGTGTGTGTGTCTGTGTGTGTGTGTGTGTGTGTGTGTGTGTGTGTGTGTGTGTGTGTGTGTGTGTGTGTGTGTGTGTGTGTGTGTGTGTGTGTGTGTGTGGGAGGAAGAAGAGGAACAAGGAGAGGGGGTGGAATGGTACTACACATTCTTATTTTTGAACTCCCCTCTTTCATACCACCCCCTCCCCAACCCAAAGTCATTTCTATCTTAGCAACTACCAGCTAAAAGCCTTTTCTCAATGAAAGACAGAGGGGATGCGAAGGGCTAAGACCTGTCTGTAGTCTCTCTGGGGGCTTACGCAGGAAGCACTATACCAGAGACAGAAGGAGATAGATTCCCCGACAAGCCGGGGACAATAGCAGTGACATGGCATAACTAATCGATATGAGAAACTCTAACTTGGGGACGGGGTGAGCGCTCTTGATGTGGCATGCCCCGTCTCTCCCAGCCTGTTCCACTCTTGCTCTCCAGTCCCATCATCCCTCCACACCCTTCATTTCCTTTCTGAGCTCAGACCCTTTGAAATGCTAAACAATCAGGGCGAAGTCCACACCTCGGCCTTCCCCTCGAGACCAAGCTAATTTTTTCTCTGCCACCGTGGGCGGTTTGGCTCGGCCATAATGCGTTTCCTTCCCAGGAAGCTGGTGTTGATGGAGGGATAAGAGCCTAAAAAACCAGCAGCAGATTAGGGCTTAAAAAAAATAAATTGTATTTTTTAGTCGTTATTAACATCAGTAGACTGGCAGCTTGGCATAACTAAAACATTTGCTTTCTTTTACCAAGAACTCATTTATCCTCACCCCAATTAGAGGAGGCAATTAATTTGCACATGAAACGATGCCGCATCTTGTGCTTGACACTGATAGGTTTCTTTATATATTCTGTAGTATCAACCTATTGACTCTTTCTGGTCCAATTAAAGTCAGTCTACACTTTGCACCTTTTTTTATACTTTTAATGTGTTACTATGTGCTGTTCCTATTAAATCAGATTTCCATCACAGGTTCATGATCCTGTAAAACAGTTTATGTTTCACACATTAATTGTTGCCATTTTCACCATGTTTTTGTGTACTAAGTGTTTTGTGTGGAGTTGTGTTCTTGGGCAATTCCCCCATTACCAACTGCTCGGGATCATAAAGCAATCTCGTCAGTAATTTTTAGCTTTGCTGTGAAATATTAAAGATCCACGAATCCTTTCATGTTTCTATGAGGAACTTCTTTTCCCAGCTCACAATGTATGCTATTTGTAGAATTTGTCTTTTTTTCTTTTCAAAGATCACAGGAATCATTTTAGGATCTCTAGTTGAGTTTTGGTTCCCGGGTCGTAGCACCCTAACAAGTTCCTGTATCTGATACAGTATTTTCAAATGGTCCATAAACTATCAAAGTGGAGTGTACAGGGCAAACGCTTTAGTACGGTGGCTGAGACGGTTCAACACAAACACAAAAGCCACAACACTAACGCAAAAGCTACAACAGAAATACATACACGACAACGGGAAGTGAGTGTGTCGTTCACAAATGGAGCCAGAGGAGGAAAATTCTTGTATGTTTGAGAAGTAAGTGAAACATGGTTCCTGGCTAATTAAGATAACTGTCGCTATGTGATTGTCATAAATAAAGAATGTTGTTTATTTCTTTTTTATTTTTATTTGTATGTACTCTGAGATTTAGGCTACAAAGCTACAGCTACGTTATCTACAGTCCCTGACAAAAGTCTTATCGCTTGTGTACAAATTGACCTGAAG
>NC_045746.1:16166851-16168310 GCF_008692095.1 Etheostoma spectabile
ATATATTTCTAATCAAGATTTATTTACAAGAAATGGCTCATTTTAATCATAACAGCTTTTTTTAATAATGTTTCAGTGCAAAAAGCAACTGTCAAAAAGTATTCTAATATTCACAGGCTTGGTAACGCCCATGAGTCAATTTTTGCAAAGACAAAGTGTTGTCGCCTTGTCATATGATCTTCACCTGTGACTAATAATGGATCAATTAGGTCTCAGGTGTGTATAAAACACAACCCCAGTACCTAGACCTTCACATCAACTGCAACTTGACATCTGCAAACATGCCTAAGATTCACCCTGAGACTAAAGTTTGATTATCAAGAGGCTGAGACCAGATCCACTGCTGATGTGACAGACACCTTCAATGTGTCTCAGCGTCAAGTACAGAGGATTAAAAAACATTTGAAGACCCTGGAGATGTTTTTGACAAGCCCAGGTCAGGCAGACCCCGCAAGACAACTGCTCGAGAGGACCGTTTGTTGCTCGAAATCCAGACCACCCTTTTTCCATTGCAGCAGAGCTCCACAAGACCTGTTCCCCTGAAGTCCCTGTGTCAACCAGACGGTTTGTCGGATTCTGTCTCGAAATGGCCTCCATGGTCGAATCATTGCCAGAAGCCACACAAGCACAAACAAAAGACAACTGAAAAACCGTTTGGCATTTGCCAAGGCCCACAGCCTGCTAAAAGGATGGACGCTGGAATTGAAGAAGTGGATTTTTCAGAGAATCTTCTGTTGAATTACACCACAGTTGCCGCAAATATTGCAGGAGACCTACTGGAGCCCGCATGGATCCAATTCACACCCAGAAAATAGTGAATTTTGGTGGCGTAAAAAACATGGTCTGGGGTTACATCCAGTATTGGGTGTGCGAGAGATCTGCAGGGTGAAGGCAACATCATAGTCTCAAATACCAAGAAATCTTAGCTACCTCTATATTCCCAACCATAAAGAGGCCAAATTCTCCAGCAGGATGGTGCTCATCCATCTTCCATCTCCACTTCAAAGTTCCTCAAGGCGAGAAGATCAAGATGCTCCAGGATTGGCCGGCCCAGTCACCAGACAGAACATCATTGAGCACATGTGGGGTAGTGAAGAAGCATGGAAGACCAAACCAAAGAATACTGATGAACCTGGGAGGCATGCAAGACTGCTTTCCTAGCTATTCCTGATGACTTCATCAATACTTTGTATGAATCCTTGCTAAACCGCATGGATGCAGTCCTTCAAGCTCATGGAAGTCATACAGATATTAAATTTGAATCTCACAGCACCACTATTTTAATTTGTTGACATATTTTAGTATTTGTAGTAAATTTGTTCAATTTATGTATAGTTGACAAAACTTTTGTCTTGCCAAAATTTGACCTTTCTGTCTTGTTAAAATAATAAATCTTTTTTTAGTGAAACTAATTTATTTCAGTGCATTGACCATCATTTGGGAGGGTTTTAGCTTTTCA
>NC_045746.1:16168327-16179812 GCF_008692095.1 Etheostoma spectabile
TCTTACACCAATTGATTAATTAAAAGTCAGGTTAATAGCAGGTGTTTCTAAAAAATAGATAAGCGACAAGACTTTTGTCAGGGACTGTAGATGGTGCCGAGCGTCTTTTAATGTGCAAGTGCTACGTTTAAAGTCTATAGTTTATCACGTTAAGTGACGCTGTTTAAACCACACAAATATTATATCCCACTTTTACTTGCTTGTAACTTGTTAACCGTATCTATCTAGTTATTGATACGGCTGGTGTGTGCGTGTGTGTGTGTGGTTATGTTTTTTAAAGTGAATGCTAATTGTGTTACCTTCAACATGCTGCCTATTACAGTGTAAGGGTTGTAATATGTCATACATACACACATACACGGTCTCAAGGTCATACACGGTTGGTCTGAGTGAAATAAACCCAGAATTTTAACCATGACTTGGTTTGTGCTTACTACTGGAACATAACTCACTTTAAAAACATAACCCCACACATACACACACACACGCTTTGTTTGTCAACAACAAGCTCACTTCTGTTGTCACTCACTTCCGTTGTTGCTTATGTATTTGTGTCCGACCGTACTTTAGAATCAAACTTGAGCCACTTTTGTTCAGAGGGAAAGCAAGCTCTGTTCAGTGATGTTGATGCTGTTCAGTGGTATTAATACATAAATAACAGTTATGTAGCCAACTTCCTGACTAGTCTGAAAATGAAGGGAGATAAAAAAGAAAGTGTGGGCGAGTGAGCGGCAGTGAAGTAAACATAATTCAAATCTAATGTTATTTGCAAATGGCCTTGATATAGTTACATATGAAAAAAGAAGAACCACCACACGAAACACTGAAGATCATCAACAGGCGCGTCTTGTCTCTTTGGCATGTTCACTTCTTAACACTGATTCAATTAAGCAGCTAATTGTCTCCTGATATGCTAAAGTGACTTGCCAAACCAAGCTTTTTCAACCCGTATCAGTCTTATCTCTGAAGTTCTTAAGATGCGGTGGAAACAAATACAGAAATGTAAAAAGGTCTCTCAGACTATTTGGTCAAAAAGGTCCAATAATTTCCTTACAAAGCTGGATTTCCGATTTACAAATCCCCTTCAGAAATGTTAAGAGACAGAAGATATATTACTTCTTGAGGCCATGATGCATGGGTGACATTTAATGAGGAAGCAGAAGAGTCATTATACCTACAATTACAGCCAACGGCGCTTGAGCTTCCTTCTCGTGTACCTTATTGCCTCCACCTAGATTTTGTCCCATTTGTGGAGCTTGATCCTGGCTGAAGGCAGTAGTGCTGCTCTTCATTACCTCACAACACCGCTCATATATCATGGCCTTCGCACTAACATTACTCTTTTGAGAATTCCTTAATTAATATGGGCAGCGCAGAGGTGTCTGGTTCAAGTCAAAAAAAACACCCCAGAGACAGAAAATATGATGTTAAATGAGGTCCGGTCAACGCCGGGGTTAGCCCTGACCACATTGGCTAAAACAGCTGTTTCTCTGTGCTATGTTGTGGTTTTACACAAACAATGTCACACACGCCATACATATACGCACATATTTACATACACACATAGAGCCTTCCTGTTTCTGTGTTTTGGTCAGGAGCAGAGCGAACCTCTGTGGTTCGGCGGGGTTCAGTAACACACATGCTCTCTGTTTATGTTGAGCTTGCAGGCCTCCTGTGGTCTGCCTCGCTGTGGCCTGACACAATCTGCCATCTCAGCACACAAATAGTCGCCTTCTCCAACTTTATCCCTACATCACATCACTCCATAACACTTCTTTAGCTGCTTTCAATATATACCTTCTACTCAATGTTCTGTTCATGTTTGGGCTGCAGACGCAGAGATAACCATGGTTTTGGTTATGCCCCGAGTCATGGGCTCACTGTGTGTAGTTTTGTGTGTGCGTAAAGTCTGTCCTTCTTGCCTCAATTTATTTCTCTTCTTTCCTAAGCCCACTTTCTCACCCTGTTATTTTCTCCTTTCCACAAATCTTCCTTTCCCTCTCTGTCCGGTGCGTCTCAATATGCAGTCTATTGTTGGAAGCCAGCGAGTTTACGGGGGAACCGACTGGCCGGCCTGAAAACACAAGCGGGGTTCGGCGTGATCGCAGCCAAGCGTGACGGATAATAATAACCCCTACAGCGGAAGCACCCATGTGCTAAATTACTGCCACAAATGTTCTTCCATCAGGCCACGGCAGGACCATCAGGGCCACTCAGCCATCTCTACGCCCTGACGCGCTTTCCTTTTCCGTTACATACCTGCACACTGACCAAGTGCGTCCAACAAGTCAAGCTCCACTAAAAAGGTGCGGATGAGATTGACAGGAAGACAATAGAGAAGTGGAAAATTTAGACCGCTGGTATACTCTGAAAGAAAACAGATTTGCTGTGTTTTCAGACTGCTTGCAACTTTGGAGCTGTGAGCAAATACCAGAATAAACACAGTGTTGCTAGGTCAGTTTTTCTTGCAAGATATGAATACTAAAAGTAGAGCACACAAAAAATCCATAACCTGTAAACAATAACTTTATTGACCGGATACAAGAAAATATATAAGGGGGTTCTAAATTGAAATACGTCAATATTTTAGAATGTATTTACACAAAGCTTGAATTAATTATTTGGTATTTAGTGAATGCTGAGTGAATACAGACTGTATAGAACTACAGATGCAGACCAAGGTTTTGTGTAAAAAGCAATGACCAGGAATGATTCTGTGATCGGGTTAACTCATGTTTAACTCCCTGGACTTAAATACAGGATTTGCGTGAGAAAAAGCTACAAACATTATGTTTGTTTAGTAGAAAAGCAATCTGCTGCTTTTCCTTTGGCATTCCCCCTCGTTATCCTGTGATTTAAACTTGTTCACCTTCCTGCCGGCAGCAACAACACCTATTGTTTGCAAAGACCGGCCACTTCACACCTCCCATTCACATCTTTGGTAAGCCATCCATTCAGCTGTGTGGAGGAACTTGAACCGCACCCATATCACAATCACAGTGGCTGGAACAGACAAACGACTACCGGCGTCACATACTTTGTGGACTCACAAAAATTCAAATGATACGGGTTTCTGAAGCTGGGGTCTATTGTTAGATGGGATATTTGTGGTTTTTTTCATTGCAGTGAAACGTAGCATAGAAAAGGAGGACAAAACATAATGCTGGCATCAAGGCTTAAAGAAACACTGTGTTGGTGATTCCGAGTGGTGGAGGAAGTACTGAATCTCAGTACTTAAGTAAAAGTACAAATAACCAGAGACATATTTACTTTAGTGTATGTATTATATATATATATATATATATATATATATATATATAAAAAGGCATGACAATAAAGGCATTCTATTCTATATATATATATATATATATATATATATATATATATATATATATATATATATATATATATATATGAAAAATAAACAAAAAACTAAACTCTGGTCTGTCCTCCACGTATTTTACAGAGTCACTTTTTGTGACCAACATTCAGCAAATGACAACCAGGCTGTAAACCATCCGTAAAGCCTCCGTCCGTAGCAGCAGCAGCCAGGGCGCCGCCAGCGGGTCCGGCAGCTCCACGGGGATCACCGTCACTTGCCATCCCCAACTGCTCACCCACTCCCACTTTTATATGCACTATTGATTCTACTTAAGTAAACTACAGATTCGTGAAATATGTACAGTAAAGTATTCGTACTTTGTTACATTCCACCACTGGTGCTTTCTAACAGCTAAAGTGTGTTAAATTAATTAAAGCAATTACATTTTGGTACCTAAAATGGAAAGTTACAACATTCATCTACAGTGTGATGGGAAAATCACACAGTGCTTCATAGGACATTTCAAGACTTTACTGCCACTAAAGGTTTTAGTGGAGGCTTCTCACCTCACATAAAATAAATAGGCATTGGAAGAAATTGTTAAAGTTACATCAAAATGTCTTGTTTTGTCTGATCATGAGTTCAAACCCCAAACATGTTCACTTTATAATAATGTAATATCGGAGAAGAAAAATTCTCACATTGGAAAGCTGCTCTTTGTCTTTTCTTTCTTAAAAAAGGACTTGTATGTTTAAATGATCATGAAAGCAGTTGCCAAATAATGTTTTGTCCGTTGACTGATCACATCAACTAACGCTTTCCGCTTTGAAAAGGAGAAATCTTTGTTGTCCCTGCCTTACCAGCACAGTAACTGACACACAGAGATGAATAGCAAGACATTACCCTCTTATGCTCTGAACACTGACATGTGCACTTTCTTATAGCCATATTGATTCACAAAGGGTCGATGTGTTCCTGCCTTTGATTGGCTATTAACTGATCCATTAGCATGAAGTATTCAAATCCTAAAATGGCAGTAGCTTGTTTGTCATGATGGAACTTTCTTGAAAAAGACAACATGCATTCAGGGCAAGAACTCTCTGATGAGATGGGAAGTGCTTCATAACAACAGAGGACTAAACATGATGTGATCACTATACAGAAGGATCCTATTCGCGTGGTTCAGTGAGAAAACATGCTCGGGCTCATAGATCCACGCTGCATTTTGTCACATAAAGAACGGAGCAAATAGGAGCATGAATTACCATGCACTAATTAGAAATGCCAGTATGACCGAGAAGAGCAGAGAAGAAAAGAGATAAGAATCGTCCAATGAGGAGCTGTAACCACAACACACCTCCGATCTGTAGTGGGTGGCAGCAGCCAGTCTTCCAGCAGCAGAAACAGTGTCCAGCGGTGCTTGGCACAACACACAGGCTTTTCATTTGCACCCCAGATTTTCAGTCTCTCTGTCCATGTTTATTGTGTGTGTGTATACACATGTGCATCCATCCATGTGGCAACACACTGATAAGGAGTGACAGCCTGACACATGTGGCCTTGATAAGGTTATGTTGGGTAATGATTTCTGACAATCGTTAACTAGACAACAGGTTTGTTTAGAAAGGTCTGATCTGAACATATCAGACAAAAAGCAAAAGTCAAAATACAATCTATGAGGGTAAAAAAGAAATATGTGAAAATAATAATATTTAACCTGAATCTGAACGTGCAGCGTATAAAATATGCATAGCAATAAGAATAATGCACAGTTTCCTGAGTGCACCTTGATTTGACACCACGTGAAGTGATAAAATGTAAAATGCACCCCCACTGAAGATGGCAGGTGATTGTGGACAGCTTTGAAGTGATTAGCGAATAACAGGGCTAGCGGACGCTAATGTTACATTTGAATTCTGATTAGCTTGGAAATTGAAACGAATGCTAACATAGTCAGATGTTTTATCTGTATTTAAAGAGTGAGGGATCAATATTGTCATAAGTGATAAGGCCATATTTTATTAATGAACAGAGAACATTTGACATGGCATTTCTGCTACAGTCACTCCCTCCAAGTAGCACTTGAATTTACTGTTTGAGTGTAAAGCTACTAGATGCTAATTCAAAACTTTTTAAAGCTATAGTGCGTACTAGTTCCCATGAGGAATTGACAACAATTTTGTTGGAGAGTCCACGTGATACAAGCCTTACATGATCACACCCCCATCCCTCCCCCACGCAAGTGCTAGTAGCCACCATAGACTGTTAATATTAACTGGTATAAATCAATACTAAGGGATTGTTTGTTTTTTTATTTAAGGGGCCACCGGAGGAGTTTTGTAATCTTTAGTCAAAAAAGACTTGATCCTCCCTTCACCAGTAATACATTTTTCTATGACACTCCAAAATGATTGGGAAAAAAGGCAATGACCCTTCCCAACAATGTATTGAGGCCTTCTGTTCTGGTTTGCACTCGGCAAAGATGTACAGATAGCCATTGTTTTTTTACAACCGTGACTTAACCTCTGCTTTTTTATCTTAAACATCACTCTCCACTGTTATGATGGCCATTTCAGTAGATTTACTCATTAACATTGTTGTGGAAACTGCATGCACACTTCCTGCATTACTTCAAATACTGAGTTACTCCTCTAGTAAACTAGTATTCACGTGAAATAAAACAATAAAACATTGAGATCTTTCAACAAAGCACACTGGGTAATGACAAGTTCAACACGTGAAATGGTTGCTATGGATTTGTCACTAGGCTTCCTCACACAATGTATATTTTAGGATATAGGTATAGCTGCTGAAGCGGAACATTATCCAAAACTCCATTTCTCAATTTGGGAGTTTGCATGCTACCACTCCTTCCTTCTCAAATGACTTGAAAAGGCTGTCGATTGCACAATTTCACAAATAATCACTGGGACCAAAAGGATATTTCAGTCGGGTATGGCTGCAGCCTGGAGACCTCCCCTCTCATGCCCTCCCCAGCTGGTGCTGTCCGCAAGCTTTGACTTTTAAAAAAAAAAGCTTGCATCTGGTCCTCTACATTTTCGTACGTTGGAAATCATGCTAATGATTATAAATTAGCATAGATTATTTAAAATATTTTCTTCAGCAGATGTCTTAGATACAAGATTAAACTAGCACAACAGTTTTGTGTTTATATGTGGAGGCAGAATTTATTCAGTTTGGGAAATCCCACGTTCTCTATAAAGCTACATCTCAAATTGTCTCACTGACTAAACAGGGAGGGTCTAATCTGCTAGCAAAAAGATGCACCAAACAAGCCACTTTAAAATTTTGCTGTTTTCATGAGTACAAAAGTTGGGTGACCCTCCCACCTAGATTAAAAAAATTGTTAGATGACCTTCCCCTCAACAGAGAATAAAAAGACATGACCCTCCCCTATTTTCTATTATTTAAAATTAATGTTAGAGTGAACAGAAAGACTATGACTGAGCGCTGTTTTACTTTGTGAGTCAAAAGAATAAAATGATGGATTCTCACAGTGAAGAAGTGGTTAACTGAGAAGGTGCATAATCTTTATACAGTGCTGGCAAGCCTTGTACTCCTAACATGCAATGAAGATGACTGCGGCTTTTTCACTTCGGTTCTCTTCTGTTCTATGCATTTTCAGAGGGCAGCATGCCCAGAGCATGGACTGTGATCACAGCTGTTCAGAGCAGCTCAGAGCTGTTTGTAATGAATCTGTACACTACACCAGTAAGCCTTCACGAGGGACTGTGCATACATGGAACTAGACAAGTCAGATGTGGTAAAAATCTACATGAAGCTAAAACTAAAGTTCCATAGAATGTGTTTACATGGAGAAACTAACCTGTTCACTCTTTTCTTTATATAAATCAAACGGCACTACAGAGAAGATGTCACTGACACATGTCTGCTCCACAGTAACAGCTAAATTAGTTTAAAAACGCCTGACACAATAGCTAATGCAGAGGCATACGTCTTTATCACCAACATCAATAAGAGGAATCAAACTCTGATCAAACCATGGGAAAATTCAAGATACCCAAGTTTTACAGATCAAGTTCATGCAATAGATGTAATGAGAAAAGGAAATTCCTAAGATTTTTCGGTAGCTGGAGATTTCCCAATTTATTTAGGGAGACTTAAAATGGAACATGCACATCAGATCTGGCAGCAATGATGAAGTTACAGCAAACTCAGTAATGACCGAGCTCTTAGATCTACTTTCCTCAGTCGTCCCGAAAAATACGACAGCTGGGAAATGCAAAGCAACACATCTATTTTTTGGAGATGTAGTCTGTCTGTTCCCGTTCCCAAAAACCTCCCCTGTGTCGTCCTCTAAAAAGCTTATCAGCATCCAGAGATGCCGCCGGCTTTGAGGCTCATTTGGTCTCGCTTCATACTCCACATTAAATGCAATTTATTGAATAATGAATCTCCTCTGCTCCTCAGACCGTGTGAACTCAGTAAATTGACTCAGCATTCACCCCAAAAAAACATTTAAGGTCATCCTCTGATCCTGGATGGAATTCAAATAAAATTTCCTCCACGTCAAAGCCAGAGTACAGGAAGTCAGATGCCTCTGTGCTGCTTAGTTATTACTGCTTAAAATATTGGTGAAATCCTGGGGCTGTCTGTGCCTGTTACAAGGAGGATGTGGAGGCTGTGCTGCACTGTACAACTGCATGGGTATGTGTGGACAAGCCACTTAATATGAAGAGCAAAAAAAAAATACATGAATAAAAACTCCTCTTGCTGATCCATTATTCATGTTTTGTAGCTTCTGGGGGTTCCACATGAGTGGCCAGAGTTAGAGTTAGCGCCGGGTTTCAGCCAAACAAGATGCTGCGGAGTATGCAGGGAGGAAGGGGTGTGTGTAAGTGCATGTGTGTGTGTTTGTGTGTGAACGGGGAGGAAGAAGCTGGGCAGGGGGGTTGCCTGGCGGCGTAAAAAGAACAACATTCACTGAGCGAAGCAGGAAAAAGTGGGAAAAGAAGGACATGCTACTGAATCAGCACTACCTTGCTAAAGGGAACACGCAGGCTTAGCAGCATGGACATATGCAGACATAGATGCACAATTTAACACACAGACACACACGGGGCAGACTGCAGTGCAAACGTAACACATACTTGTCTGGATTTCTGTCTGTCCCCTCGTTGGCTAGAGTGCAAACACTTTGCAGATATTCAGAAAGACAAACAATCTTTTACTGTCCAGGCCAAAGACAAAATACACACACTGTAACAGGAGGATGAAGACTGGCATTTACACACAAGAAATTGCAGGTATATTCAGACATTATTAGCTCATGCGTTCCTTAAGCTCCTGAAAAAGTCCCAGTAGAATATAAGTGTGTTTATAGATAGTAAGCTATGTAGCTGAGAGCAAATCCTCTCCAGTCACCAGATATCCAACGAACTCCAGACTGGGCCCACAAGCAAATAGGAGAGCTTGCTTTTACATAGACAGACAGACACACATACATCTGTGTTTGGGGAACCTAAGGAGAATTTGACCCATCACCTCAATATAGCAGCAATGATACTGACAACACTTTGAGCGTATCACACAGTTGCAGATTAAATACGCCCAAACCCGGGAGTAGATCTCAAAGTAAATGAACACCATGCCTGGTTTAAATTTGCATTTTGAAAGTGCCAGGAAGTAGATTGCGATGAAAGCAAATAGGTACATATCATACCTGGACAATCTGCCAGCGTACCATGAATCCTGGTTTATCATAAACACCAGAAACCTGTTTCTTCAGACTTGCAGGCCAGTTACATATATTTTATACTTACTATACTTGTGGCATTTTTTAATTACATGGTACCTGCTTGACTGGACTCTACTCGCCTTTTTTGGTTTTTCATTAAAAAAAGTCCCTGGTACCTGCCAACAGGTACTTTGTCTTTGGATCATCTTCGTCGAGGTTCAAAGCGATACCAAAAAGCGATGTGAAAACCTGCAGACTAGTGATTAACCTCCTCCCCTCTGGCAGGAGCTACAGATCCCTGCGCACAAAAACAAACCAGACATCCAGGTATGAACAGCTTCTTTTCTCACTGCCATCACTCTAACTGCGGATAAGGTAATCCCCACTTTGGCCACTCACCCACTTCACTACACATTACATACCATTCCAATATGCATCTTGCATAGTACTTTGCTTTATTACTTTTTGCACTTTACATCCCACTCCATGTGTACTTGTCTGATATGTCAAATTTGTATATTTCTATTTTGTATATTATGTTGATGTTGTGTGCCTATATGTATATCGTTGTCTCCATTTCAAAGTATGTGTTTATGTATAGAGAGTTAAAGGAGAATTATGGTCAATTTCAACATCCTACACCGTGTTATCTTCCTGCTAGCTTTAGCACCCAACAGGCTTTAACAGGGCAAGTTTTAAACTTGTTTTTAGCCTCTAAACATGTTCTGCTAATTCAGTTTTGTTTAGTTCCTGTATTGATACTGCAAGGAGTGCTTTGGGACCGTCTACAAACTACAACACCGAAAAAAAGATACAAACATATTTTAAAAAATAGGCATATGCTTATTTTTGAAAAGTAAGTGCTGTAGTACAACTAGCAGGAGACAAGTTATAACTGAGGTAAGTTTGGAGACACTACCTTACTTAATCATTAAATTGATAGCCTACATATTTTTGTTTTAGCCCTTTTCTGTGTTGTAGTTTGTAGACAGTCCCTAAGCTTTCTAACTGCTGTCTTAACACAGGAACTAAACAGAGCTGAATTAGTACAACTTTCATGCATTTCTGTCACATCTACTGCCGTCGGATTCAATGTGTTCACTCGGAAAGAATGGCTTCACATGGGTAGGCACTTTTAATTACATTTTGAACATGTTTAGAGGCTAAAAACAAGCTTAAAACTTGCCCTGTTTAAGCCTGTTGGGTGCTAACTGTAACAGGAGGATAACACAGTGTAGACAGTACCGATTGTTTTCATTTTTCTCTCTACTGACAGCACTTTAAATTTACATACAACAGAGCTACGTGTTGAAATCAACCGTAATTCTCCTTTAACACCTACAGAAGTCAAATTCTTGTGTATGTAAGTATACTTGGCCAATAAATCTGATTTGGTTTCTAATTGGTAAGAGAAAATTGTCACTAATCACTGCGTCATCATTGCTAGCGACAGGCGGGGGTGTCCTGAACAACCCAGACATTTTTTAAATAGCTTAGCCAGCTGCGTTTTTTTTTTTTGCTTCCTCCAGTTTCTTTTGAAACAGAATTTGTCTTCTGGCTGTGTCATCGGCCACATGCCGAGAATCAAAAACAACACACCTTTGACGTTCTGAGCGTGTGTGTCGCGTTAGGTCACGGCAGTTTCCTTCCGCGTCGTTATGACAACCAGCCATGCTCGCCTCACGCATGAGGTGGTAGTAAATCTACAATGGAAAAAGGAGGACGGGGCACCAAGTCGAGTCGAACCGAGTAAAGCTGATACTAGCGTTGGATAAGCACCATTGGGGATGAAATATAAACATGTGGGCATCCAGGTGATGCAGATGCAAAACACTTGCCCACCTCGGCGGACTTCTGGGTTTCAATCCAAGTAGTGAAGCCAGTGAAAGATGTTGTCTTGGTGGCTTCATCATAAAAGGAATACCATGGCGAATGTGGCTCAAGCTCAAATGTTACTCTCTGCTTTTGTATATTTGTGGTGCTGCTTTGACATGTCTGTCATCAGTGCGTGTTTAGTAGGGGACGTGACCACACACATCCTTACAAAGTACAATCTTTCTATAGGATCCACATATTGCATAAGCCGAAGCAGCTACACCTTCTCCTTGCATCGCTTACCTGTCTCACTGCAGACAGCCAGATAACGTTGTGTCTAGTGAGGGAGCTGCAAAAGCAAACAAAATGCAGACACTTTGAAAGCCAAGTGTCGTTGTGTCACAACTTTCTGGGGAAATAAACACTTCAATTCATCCCCACAAAGAAAACACGCCGTGACGAGCTGCTAAACAAAGCCGGATACTCTGCTTTATGTTTTGCATCTTTTATCCCTCCTTGTCTTTCTACTTTCCTCTTCTGCCTTTATCTCAGTGTCTCCGAGTCTCGACAGGATCACTGGCTATTCCCCACAAGCTCCTTCTCCCCTGCATTTCTTTTATTGTTGGGGG
>NC_045746.1:16179822-16187688 GCF_008692095.1 Etheostoma spectabile
GGGGGGGGGGGTTTGATGGCAGGGATGAGGTTGGATGGAGACAACCAGTTAGGACGGAGCAGGGTAAAAGCATCAAATGGCTTGGCGATAGAGCCACAGGAAGAAACAAGTGGCAACATATCTGCTTACAAGAATATATACATATATCTGACACTAACTGGTTGTGCTGTGGAAAAATGTTATCAAGCTGCAGAATCTCTGTGGAAATGACTCATACCACAAGAAATGTCTTATTCCTAAAATGTTTCCATCATGACATAATAAGATTGTACAGAAGGCCAGGGTCACGAGAAGTAATGCTGGCAAGCTTTTTTTTCTGGACACCTTCCATAAATTAAATTGTTGTGTACGTGGGTTTTTTAGGCTGTGGGAGTGAGAGACAGAATATATGACTGCAGAAAGGAGAAATTGTGAGTTTGGAACAGCCAGGAGAATAAAAAGCAGGAAGAAATTGAAGAAAAGGAGAGTGGGCGTTAATTTGAAATATCCAGCATTACCACCAGCAGCTGCACTTTGTCCTACATTGCCTCGCAAAAGCATGCTTGCACTCCTTCTACTTTATCTGAAAAGGAGGCCCCATCAAGTTCATGAATAACACCAAATACTGTCAAGGAAACTGGGAAAAAATAAACTAAACCAAAATGATTTTTTCCTTCCTCTCCCTGGTCAATCATGCACCCACAATCTGGGCATACTGACACTCTCCTTGGTGAGACCAGATGCCTTCTTCCCTTGTAACCGTCTCCTCTCCTCCTCCTCCACAGTTAGATTTGGCTTTGCTGCTGATCCGTGAAGTGCCGTGGAATCTGCCAAAACAGGGCATGGTTGTCTGTGGCTGGAGCTGTGAGAGCATCCATTGTTGCCTTTCGTCGCACCAGCATCAAAAGCTAAAGGAAATAGGGGGGCACGAGGAAGAGGGGCCACAGCAGTAGGAGAGTCCGGGTTGATAGAGAGGGGTGAAACACGAAAGAGTAAAAGGGGACCATATGGGGAGGCTGTGATGTCAACAAGGCACAAGCATTCCCTCTGGAAAGAGAGCAAACTTTAGCACAATGGGACCCCTTTGGAGCGCCTGGGGGCAGGCCCAACTTTTACACCCCATGAGTGGAAGTCAAACTGAGCCATAAAGCATGATGAACCAGACAGGGAAAAGAGCCCTTCCATCAGCCTGCCAGGCAGCCAGATCTGCTCCAACAAAACCCTCTTTCTCTCCTCAAAGCCTTGGCCCCTTAAACATTGAGCCATGCACACATTCTTCTGTGACATAATGCTTTTTTAAGCTATTGCCCTCTTCAACTCCCACACTCCCCCACCTCCTCCTCTTTACCGTTACTCAGTTGTCCCCCTTTTGCCAATTACTATTTGAATATGAATACCAGCCGAGGGGCTGAGCGTTTGTTTTCGCTTCTGTGATAGGAGTGAAGTAGGGAGGCCAGCGTGCAAGCTGACGTCAACGATCTGACGTCTCATTGATGTGCCGGCTTTAGGTGGTTGCTCTACGGCTTCTTGGGCCCATAAAAGCTACCATAAAAACTGGCTACTAACCCCACCTCCCACCGTTCCCCAGACGGGCTGCTGCAACGCCCCGAGGGAGTCAAGGAGCTCACAGGAGGCGAGGTCTGCAACAACTGCTGACATTACTGGTGGAATGTGCTCTAATGAGTCTGTGTAGCTTTATTATTTGAATCATGGTTACTAACTATGAGTTGTGTGTTTGTGTGTGTGTTTGTGTGTGTGTGTGTGTGTGTGTTTACTCTGAGTGGGTCAGGGTCTACATCAGATATAAGCCTGAGTTTCTGCCCACTGCCCCTCATTGATTGAGACAACTCTGGTCAGGTGCTCCGCAGCCTGGGGACCGCAGAGTCTGTTAGGAAGAGGGAAAAATCCCTGAGAGTAGTGAGACCTGTGGCAACCCCCCACTTCCTCTTTCCACACACATACAAACCCTGACCTCTCATGCACTAACACACACTGCTCTTAACAGTTCAGTGGCAAAAAGAGCAAATAGGAAGGAATGCTAGGGAGGACAAATGTGATGGTAAATCAGAAATTAGAGCCTTGCATAAAGCTCAACATTTTATTTATGTCATTTTTTTTATAGAAGACTAGCTACGATTACTTAAAAGTTGGGGCAGTGGTGGCGTAAAAATAAGTTAAAGAAGCAAGCGTGTGACCGGGAGTTTGCCGGTTCAATCCCCAGATCGACAGGATAAAATCTGTGTGGGGAAAGTGAAAGAGCAGCGCTTGTCCCTCCCTCATTACCACCACTGAGATGCCCTTGAGCAAGGCCCTAAACCCCAACCGATCAAGTGGAGCTGCTCAGTGGCCAGCCGATCAGACTGTGGTTGTACTGGGCAGCTTCCAGGTATGAATGTGGAACTGTGTGAACGTGACAGGTTGTCGTTGCAAATAAGACTTTGTTCACACTCGACTTTTGAAGACAATGGGAATTGGCGACGCAGATGGTGAGGAGGTGAACTGATGTCAGGCCGCAGAAAGTAAATGTGGGAATAATGATTACTCTTAATATTTTCAAGTATTGATGCCTCACACTTTTTTTTTTCCTCTCTACATAATCCATGTTATCATGAAGATAAATCCAGCAGGGTTATTTGCACTTGTGCTGAGTGATAATTGTTCCATAAACACTTCGTAAAATCCAACTCAAATCTTAAATCAAACTTTGTTCTTAATAATTAAATGGCGTTGTCGCAACGTCACATTGTCCGCTACGGAGCGCAGGAGGAGGAGATTGCCCAACTCCATGGAATACATGATAGCATCAAATATCCTAGCATTATAGATAACTGCAGAACACAGTGTAAATAACTATATGTCTGTGCATATGTGCCTTTTACACTTTCGTCTTCAAATTGTATCTCTGGGTGGGGGATATACTGTTTTGGCAAGGTGTTTACAATCACAAATGGTTGTAAACACAAATACTGCAGTGTCCCGTAATGCTGCATGATGGCAGGGCTGGCCCTGCAGGAGGACTAACCCCAAATGGAAAAATCAGGAGAGAAAGAGACTTTAGGGACCATGATGATGACTGGCTAATATGGCAATTTAAATTCCCTAAAGCTGCGCTTTTGGATCTATGGACTGAAATGGGTCCAGTAGAGAGGACAACAGGCCGGAACCGTGCCATCCCCGGTCCAAACACGTCCCCGAGTGCCGCAATGCCTGTGTAGTCAGGTTTACTTACACTGTGCGAGAACAGGCCAAAAGTTTTATTCAATTTGCAGCAATTCCCGAGCGTCTGTGAGTTTTTTTGCGTTTTCTCCGCCAGTCGTCATGATTCGGCATGATTCACCATGATTCGGCATCACAAAAGAACAACTACCAGGGTCATTAACATAACTATCAGCATTCACTAGGTACATTGAACATTGCTTAAAGCTGTGCGTATGCACGGTTTTATAAATTTGAGTTTTTTTCGGCGTTCACCATTGTTGGCTTTTGAGAGTATGTACACTTTCAGGATCCTACGCACAGTTTTATAAACGAGACCCCTGGAGTTTACAGCATCCCTGAAATAAGGTGTTGTTTTTTTTTGGCACTGCAACAAGCTCTAAAAAATAGTCGGTTGCCTTTTTCGCTGAACACGGCTGAGATGAGAGCAGTGAGTTGCAAACAATCTTTCACGTTACATAAAGTCAATTTATCCATGGTAAAATATATAAACACTGATCAGAGCAGCTTTAAAGGTAACCATTTAAATCACAATATTAAAACTCAGAAATTTCCCTCAACTTCTTCAGCCTTAGCATCGCATTAAAACACCATTTAGACAATCAGCAGCTCTGCTTGTTTGCTATTAGAATGTAAGGGGTTTTTAATACAGGGACAGAGACAGAAGACAAACATGTGTTGGTTTTCAGACTGACTCAATTAATGTTGGATACTCATCGATTTAAAAAACACCAACCAAAACCAGGAGGCTGAAGGCAAAACATTGCAGCAGCTGAACGTGGAAATGCTGGAATGATGGAGTTGGGAATGTGCGCTCAGAGCAGCGTTGCCCCCTGTCTCAGCATGCCCCCTGCCACACAGAGAAAGCAAATATGGGCTCTCTGCTTTAAAAAAAAGAAAGAAAAAAAGAGAGACAGATGTCAGAACTCATCGTGCTCGCCAAACCTGCATACAGCAGACATATCTTCCCTTCATTCCTCTTCAGCAGAGAATTTAATGAGAAGCCAATCCCAGGTCTTCCTGATCATCACTTTTTGCCTCAGCCAGTCACATACCTGTCTAGTTTATTGAGTTCACAAGGACTCAATCAGCTTCTTTCTCTTGCTCCCTCGTTCTCTGCTGTTCTGCAGTGTCAGTCTTCCAAAGAACTGTGCAGTTACTCACTTACCTGTCTGTCTGCAAACCTTTTACAGTTCCATATCAGCACTAGTTTAGGATGGAAGTGAGCCTCATGGGTAACGGCAAGAAAAACAGGCAAAGAGAGAGCGAGAAGGGGGTTTACAACGGTTACTACTGTGCCTCTGTCTTGTATTAATTAATTATTAATTAAATAATTAATTCCTCTGAAACATTCCTGACAGTTTTGGGAAGTAAAGGAGTTTTGATGCCTCGTTATTCATAAATCCTAACTACTGCAAGCACAACAAGCTTTGGGGCCAGTTGTTTTTCCAGGGTGGAAGCTTTAATAGATGAAATGTTTCCTAGGGCCGGCCCACAGCTGTGCTAATACTCTCATCGATTTTCATTTTGGGGGAGCCCTCCCAGCTGATCAATCTCTATACACCAACTAGCCGACAGCTAGGGCATCCGATACGATGTGTGAGCAGAGTTCATGTCCACCCCCCAGTTCTTTCCTTCTCTTGTCCCCCCCCCCCCTTTCCCCCCAATGCCCGCCGCCACCACCTCTGAGCCAGGGGCTTTGCTGGTAATCCCTCATGAATGTGGGTCAGTGGTTTGCCTTCGTCACTCAGCAGGGGACAGACAGCGAGGTTGTGACCCCAGTCATCCTGCGTGCACTTGCGTACACACACACACACACACACACCACACACACACACACACACACACACACACACACACCACACACAACACACACACCACACACACACACACACACACACACACACACACACACACACACACACACACACACACCACACACACACACCACACACACACACCACACACACACACACACACCACAAAAGTAGCAACGCAAAATTGGAATACAATTGAGAAAGCGTCTGAGATGAGTCAAGCTGAAATAATTATAAGATTTAAGGAGTAGTTGATTCCCGAAAAATATATTGGCAGTTCTGACAATTGGTAAACAAAATTAATTTTTTAAAGCGAAAACAAGTCCAAAGTTTGCTCATGGCAGCATCTGAGATGTGTATATTGTCTGGTTTTGTAAGTTTTCCATATCAGTAAAACCGAATATGTTTGCATTTTGGAAAGTTAAAGAAAAAACAAAACATTTGAAGAAGATGCCAACTTGGGCTCTGGGGACTGATGGGCCTTTTGTTTTGCAAATTATTTTGTGGAGCAATTAATTGAGAACATAATTGATACTCTACTCAACAATAAAAATAATCATTAGTTGGAGCCCTCCAGATTAGTATAGTCAGAAATAGAGCCCACTGATAAACAGCTGAGAGAAGCCTCTACACTTAGATACAGCAAGCGTATCAAAAAAACAATGGTACAACAAGATAAGTATGATGAGAACAGAAATACTTAAAATGAGTGAAAATTGTCTATAGTCATTTATTAAGCAAAAGTATCAAACCTTTTGTGGTTCTAGCTTCTTAAATATTAAATATTGCTGTTCTTCCCTTGATAATGTGGTTCTGGACAGCTATCTAAAGACATAACCTTGGCCTCTTAAAACTCGTGACGGCCATTTTACACTATTTCTCGACAAATGATTGACCTATAAAGACCTAAAAAGAATGTATTGTTGTTAGTTGCAGTCCTAAAAAGAGAGGAGTTTCAGCAATGTCACAAAGTTAAGCACTTGTAAGTTAAGTTTATCACCAGAAATTATGACCGCTGAGTAAATACTAGTAATGAAAGAAACAGACATGGTGCCAGACGGGAGCCAAGTCATACTCTGATGTAGCCATGTTGACTTTTCTACAAGTGACACAGTGATTTGCCCCAGATAATACTGAATGAGGCTGAACATCTGAAATACACAAATGAGACTGTTTAAATGAGAAGAGAGAAAGACCGAGATAATGAAAGTCAGAGGGGATGAATAGATGGCCTGATAAGATAAAATAACAAACAGAGGTTTTATGTAGTTACCGGCTTAAATCTGTCTCTAACACACACACAGACACCCAAATATCAAAGAGACCTAATTAAGCTGCACCGCATTCAAACTTATTATCCTCCACATCATTAACATTCTTCATCACAACCTTGGTACTTTATCTTAGAGAGAGAAGACATGAAATATTCATGATTTATTAATCTGCCTAGAGAAAAACAAACAATGGCAACCCAGGGAGCGTGACACCCTCTCCTGCTTAACAGCGAGGTAGCAACACGACTGTGTTTGCTACTCGCTCGGCACTCTCCAAATCTCCAACCGGAGTCCATTATCTGGCCACGCTGGCATTCAGGTGAATGCTGGTTTTCCAACTCCTAATAGTGTTTGACTGAGATAAGGCCGAGAGGAAGTGTTGCAGGTTTTTTTTCTCCACTTGGCCCAGATCAGCTACTGACTCTCATTCTGTGGCATTGTGTCAACAAAATGTCAACCGCAGTGTCGTCATTAAAAAGAAATGGGAAATGTGGCGGGGAGCCATCAGAGCCAAATCACAGGAGAAGGAAGAGAAAAGTAAAAGAACCAAAGAAAAGGGAGGGAAGGTAATACACAAAATGCAACTAGAAAAAAAAAAGGAGGACTGGAAGCTGGCCTTTCCTCCCTCTCAGTCACTCGCGCTTTGAGAGGATTTTCTCAAGTGGGAAAATTTGTGCTGATGAGACGGTTGTGAAAATGAGAATGCTGGCAGCGCTTCGTTGATGTCCCTGTCATTGACTCCTGATGGGAAAAATCCCAATACACGTGCAATTTTCTGGACTCTCCATTTCTTTCATCCCAACTCACGCGGCACACTCCGACATACACTAAGCACACTATTATCACTCAATCTCATACCCACTTGCTCGTCTTTTCCTCCTTACACATACACTTTCAGGCAACACAGACACATTTTCTGTATTTTCCTCTTGACTTCCTTATTCTCTAAATCTCTCCCTCTACTTCACTTCATTGCGTTTACACTCTCTTTCCGTTTTCAAGTCCCCCAGGTGACCTTGAGCGGCAGCTGCCAGTGAAGTAGCTAAAGTACAAAGTCAATACGAGCCAACAAAGCTGGTTAAGTATTAAATGAGGGATGATGACGCAGCTGTTAGCCAGAGAAAGGCTTAACAAAGAGCAAAAGGAATATGTGCAGCCAGACTTTAATGGAACACTCAATAGCAATAATGATGCGCTTTAAGCAATTGACTCATGCCGTTAGATGCACTTTTGATTTTTGCAGGATAATCTGCTTGCCAGTGGAATTTACAGTACTTACATTCTGGGTTTGATGTTGAGCTGCATTTATGAAATTAGTATTCCATTTTATAGAGAAAAAAATGTCAGAATGACAGTTTGTTCTCCTTTAGGTGACACAATTACACATACAGTAAATGCTGTGCGATTCTTTACTGAAACCGGAAGTAACAGGCCACAAAATATGACTTCCTATTAAATAGAAATGAGAATTTTTTTTCCCAAGAATGAAATTACAAAGTTGAAAACAGAAATCACATTATGTAGTAGGGCTGCACAATATGGGGAAAATATGTGATCTGCGATATTGTTGTTAAATATCA
>NC_045746.1:16187698-16193697 GCF_008692095.1 Etheostoma spectabile
ACAGGTATACTACTATAATATAAAGTATATTCAGTTCTGCATTTCTGCTGCTTTCAGTATTCTTCTAAAATACAACAAATTGCTTGTTGAATTTTAAACAAACAAAAGGAAATGATTTCTAACATTCTTTTACTGAACAAATTGATCATTGAATTAAACATAAAGGGCGCCACTAAAAAAAGAACGACTAACACTTTTAAAAGTTTTTCAACTAAACACCAAAAGTCTCTGAGTGCCACAGCCTCTCGCGATCGGATATTGAGCCTGTTGATATTGCGATGACAATAAAAAAAACGATATATTGTGCAGCTCTAAAATGTAGTAAGGATTATGCCAGGAACCACATGGCATGGCATTACAGCAAAATCCCACTTTAACGTGAAAAATTTCAATTATCAAGCCTTTAATAGCCTTTCACTGTTCTCTCCCAGGATCATTGTCAGCATACTGAAAACTCAGTGGATAATGTAGTGGTGAATGGGCCCTTTCATCAGTGCTTGGCCATGGAAGTGGACCACAGTAACTCCAGTTGAAAGCTATTGCAGCTAAGAAAATCAATTGAATAACTGTGCGGAGCACGGTGCATTTGTGTGTGTGTGTGTATGGTTTGTGGGTGGGAGCTAGTTCAAATACCTCCAGTATATACCGGCTCCCAGTCTGCCCTCCTGATGCTGCATTCGTTTGAAGAGCAGCATTCCTCTGGAAGGTAACGGGGTCAAAGGTCAGGAGGCAAAGATGAGCCCGGTTGAGCCGTAGCTCTGCAGTACCAGCCGTATCATCAGTGAGTATATATGTGTTTATGTATAGGTGTGTTTGTTTAGTGCCAGTGTTTGGATGCATTTTATTTCAAACAACTGAGCAGATAAGGCCGGAGTGTACCGCATCTCTTTTTTTTTTGTATAGAGTTATGTGTATGGCTACATTCAAAGCGCATCCAGGTATGTATATATACAGTGTTGCCAGCCGGCCTTCCTTGCCAGTGCTCCCTCCTCAACCGCTAACAGCTGCTCTGACACGTGTGTGCATTCCTGAGTCTGCACCACAGCTTCCCGCATGCATCGCCTGTCCGCCCTCAGCCTGTGGAAATGGAGCACTAAAACCGGCCGGCTACATATAGATCCATTTACCTTAGAGCTACGTCAGGGTTTTTGTAAAGCAGGGGCTGGCACCCAAAGGGGTTTAAATTTGATTAAAATGAAAAGGCATCAGTTTGATTAAAACTAAAGGCTGCGAAAGCACAACAGGAAATAATGCTTTAGATTGATGAGTTTCACTAATGTTGCCAGATGCCAAAGATGGCTAGCTAATCAGGTTAAAACTAGCTAAATCAATTCTAAAACACAAGAACACAACTACAAATGCTTCATAAGAAGTGTGAAAGGATTCGCAAGTTTAACAAGCGAAAGCAAACTGCTAAATACTGTAAAATTGATGCATAAAAATTAAATTGGATAGGTTGGCTGGAAACAACATGCCTAACAGGCAGCGGTATCGATCAAAATAAATCAACCGTTCAACACATTACAGTGGAAAGAGAGGGCAGTGAAAGCTACGGGTACCCTGAACTCGCTGAGATCAGCTGTGTCAACCAGCTGATGATGGTACTGAGATGTTCCCAGGACAGAGGTACCTCTGGGAAAACAAGGCCAGATCCATTGGGGAACAGAGCCGTGAGCGGAGCAAAAGAGGGCTGTCCAGAGGCGACTGGAATGTCAGATAACGGATGACTATATCTTTCCAGGTGACACCGAGCCCGAGGCATCCAGGAGAGACAGCGAGTGAGAGAATGAGTGTGTTAGAGGGGGAAAAAGGATGCCGAATGGATAGACAAGTGCATGCTTGTAAAGTTTAGTTGGAGCTCCCTTTTTGGCATTATCAGTTTTTTCTGTGAGGAGGTTTGTGAGTTCATTTCAAGTTGAAGGAGATTCACTTCAGTCCGACACATGATGTCTTAAAAAATATATATTTCTTGTCTTCCCCCACAGCTCTATTCTCCTTCTTTCTAATTGATTAAATGGAAGTATGTGTAGGTTAATTTTCCATTTGTTCCCCATCCAACCTTCCTCTAAACCTTGACATGCCGTGTGTACAGACGAGGAATAATGTCAACAAGTGCTGCGATCACATGCCCGAGTTTATCCAGGCTTCACAAAAGGCATGGGAGCCACAGGTTGATGGATGCAGATCAAACCGATGTCACTCACCGAGAAGTGAACCTAAATGCGGAGTTCACTACGATCCAGCAATGTAAACAGCAGATAACACCACCTTCTATATTAAAACATACCAAGCATTCAAGTGCAGCTGTTGATCTCAAGGGGTGGAATCCTTCATTACCACCTTGACAAAATGGAGACCTCCAAAATTAGAGGTAATCAACTATCCCTGGAGGCCAAGTGGGAAAGATGGCACTAACTGCTGGAAATGAAGGTGATAATTAACCCATTAAGACTAATTTATTTGCAATAAATCACGTCATGTTCCAACCAAACTTGTTACACACTACAGCGTCTATAAACACAACTGCATTTGAAAGGGGATGCAGCTTTTTGTCATGACAAGGTCACCAGAACAGTGAAACTAATTTCAGAGCAAAAGCTCTCACAGTCAACTTTCACTTAATTTGCACTAAGTACAGGGTGCAAATCAAAACGTGTCACTGCATATCCTGGTAAAAGGCTGTAGTGTTCCCATGGAGTGGAGCTGGAAGGTGGTGGAGGGGGTGAATTCCTTCATCTGGAAGGAGGGGGAGAGAGAGAGAGAGAGAGAGAGAGGAGGGGAGGGTGGTGTCCAGGGAGCTAATAGACTGGCTGGAGAGCTTTCATGCTTGAAAGGGAGCATGGAGGGTAAAAACCAGTCATGTAGTGGGACATAATAAAAAAAAAAAAAGCTTGGTTAACTATGGTGTGTAGCTGGGGATCCTAATAAGGCTAGCGTCATTGGTAATCAGTTCTCAGTTTAATTTATACTAGATTTTAAAAGGGGGAGTTCAATTTATATTCATTGTTACTGGTTAATACCTATTTTCAGTTAGGAAGGACACACGTGAATGGCTCCAGACACAACACACACACCACACACCACACACACCACACACACACACACACACACACACACACACACACACCACACACACACACACACACCCACACCACACACACACACACACACACACACACACTTTGAGCCAGATCACTCCAGTTTGGATGAGGGTGAGAGCTTCATACACACGGATCTCTGAGGGAGAAAAGTTTGAGGGCATTAACCGACACAACTCTTTCCCCAATAACCACTTCAGTAACTGTAACTTACTTGTCATACTCTGCGTTGTCCTTGTCACAGCGTGCGTCCTTGTGCTTCTGCCAGTCCTTGCCATGCTTGCAGGTGGTGAGCAGCACCACATCCTCTGCGTTGTGGACGTGATGTAAGGCATTCCTGGTGTCCGAGCCGATACCTGTCAGGTAGCGCTTCCCCTTGAACACCAGCATGTATTTTCTAAAAGGCGGGATGGAGTTGTACTTGAGGTACCCCCTCTCTCCGCCGGTCCTCGGGTGGTCCTTGGAGAAGAGGGGGATGGACACGTCGAAGTTGGGCCTGGCGTTCTCGGTGCTGATACTGGCTTTGGCCAACATGGCCTGACCGATGTCAAAGCCCAAGTCTTCCGTATAGTCCGGCCACGTTCCCGAGTACAAGTTAAATATGAGGTGGTTCCTGCCGTCGTTCCACAGAGGCAGGTTCTGGACCTTGGTCTTCAGGTTGTGGACGTATTGCGGGGACAGCTGATCTCGGTCCAGAGTGTCCAAACTCAGGACAAACAGACACGCCTGCCCGGGGTCTGAGGTGTAAAACCTTGACCCCTCAATGGTCGATAAAATATTCTGATAACTCTCTGAGATCTTCTCCCCCTTCTGCTGCGGGTAAACATACACTTTGAATCCGTTCTTTTGACACAGAGAGAAATCAAAGCATGAATCCATGCGGCACCGTTTGCCTTTGTAAACACTCGTGTTGACGTCCCTCTTCTGCCTCGGAGAAATGTGCAGGTTGTACTCCTCGGTGTCCGTCTGGTCCCAGGGCAGGAAAAGATGTAAAGGGTCCGAGAAGTGAGGCCAAGGCTGGTCGGGTCGGTACCCATTTCGGCTGCGGTCGTGTCGGCTCCTGCTCGCCGCTGGAAGTTGAACCCCACCGAGGTAGAAGAGAAGCACTAGACATGCACCGGCGGAGAGCAGGATCAGGTAGCGTTTTTTGGCCTGCATGTGTCCTGGGAACAGGGGCGAATTGTTTAGGAATAAGAAATGTAAAGTGGCCCGAAGTTAGGCTCTCACCAACCCCGGCTACACCGCTCCATCCTCCGGCAGCCTCCAAGGATCCCCAACCCTCCTTCTGCTTAATCGGTTCCCAAATCCAGCAATTGATCCAGTGCATGTGGGCGATTTTAAAAGTAATGTCCCGTTCTCCCTCTTCTGTAGAGTTTCACCATATCGCACAGCGCCTACAGCGGGGCTGAGGTGCCCAGAAAGCTCAGTGCTGGCCAGCGGACCCTCGGACACAATCACATGCAGCGACTCTCTTCCCCGGCGCGTCTCCCCAGCCTCATCCAGGCTGGCTGTCCAGGGCAGCTCAAATGGAAAAACGAACCGACAGCCGTCTGGGAACTCTCTTCAGCGGATAAACAGCGGCAGGGGGTCCCAGAGGCTCTCCCAGACGGAAAGGTATGGGTACAGCTTTTTGGGGTTTGGATGTTAAACTCGGTAACACATTGACCAGGGAGTGCGAAACCCCAGCGGTGTGGCCGCCGCGCTTGAAACCAAATGCCTCCGGCTGATTTCGTCCTATTCCCCCTCTTTTATCAGTCCATGGTCCCGTGTGAAGAGAATCAAAAAACCGGGGGAAGCGTCGTAGCGCCGGGGCCGCTCAGCGGTAGGCTACAACTGTAACCTGACGAATCCCTGCATTTCTCTTCTTATTTATTACAACCTCGCCACATACCCTCAAACGCGCTGATATAAAACAAAAAAACCTCATCGGCGGGGAGCCACGCAGCAGGCGAAGTTATCCGGTCGACACGAAGCAAACAGACGCCACCCTCAGACCGGGTAAACAGCTAGGACAATGTTCAAAAAACGGGATTCCTTGATCTTAGTGTCCAGTTACCGAGTGCTCAGTTGTTCCGATTGTTAGTCGGTAACATTCCAATCCCGACACGACGGCAGCTGACGTGACGTCCCATCGATGCACACCGGCGCCGCTGATTGGTCCGTCCGTGGAAACGGAAAAGGAGGGACTTGAGGCAATGCACCCATTCATAACCGGAGTGCTCCGCATGTGCAAATTATCTAATTGTAAGCCTATCAAAGTTGTTTGGCGATGTGCCAGAGAACAAAACATCATCAGTCCAAAGATTTCCTCTGACAAGTTATATTGTGAAAGTATTCAGGCACATTTTTACACTCATTTTCCTTCATGTCAGAAAGATGTCTCATAATTTATGGGTTGCTTTTATTTCGTGTTACATGAATTGTTCTAATCTTAATTTTAACGTCTCCATAAAGCACTTTGGTCATCACTTGTTGTTTTTACACAAAGCATGCTCAATAAATTGGCTTGACTTGACTGTTCTGTAGGAACCGATTCCCTTCAACCGTAATGTTTTGATTTTGTAGCCGTACACAATGCAATAAAGCAAGAAGCAAAAGACGCCCATAGGCCTACATTTGTTTTAAAGGCACATTTACTGGCAATTTTTCATATTCAACACCTACTGTAAAACACATAGACTATTTATCTGTAAATATGGTACACATATCATTTATTTATTTATTTATTTCTGGGATTATGTTTTTATTCCATTTTTCTTTTTGTGCAGAGAGATGCTTATTTCCTGTATTTTGTGTTGTCTTTGTAAAGCTGCGGAACGGACAGAGTCCAAAACAAATTTCCCTTCGGGGACAATAAAGTCTTATATCTTATCTTATCATATCTCTTTCTTTCTTTCTTTC
>NC_045746.1:16193707-16196744 GCF_008692095.1 Etheostoma spectabile
TTTCTTTCTTTCTTTCTTTGCAGCACTACTTATTTGCTCTACTTATTCATTTGTATCGCAGTGTATGTCCCATACTAGGAAACCTTGACAATAGTGTCAACAATAACCTTTATTGTCTATATTGGACAGCTGTAGAGACAGCATAGAGACCAGCAGGAAATGAGGAGAGAGGAGTAAGACATTCAACAAAGGTCCACAGCTGGAATTAAACTGGCCAAACGTCACAGTCACATTGTCTTGTGTCTCCACCACCAGGACGCCCCATCAAAGCTTTTCTTTTTGAACCATTTTGCATGGTCTACTGTCACACAGTTTTTTTTCTTTATGGGAATCCAGAATCACTCACCCATAGTCCCGACACTGCAAAGAAAATCAAAAGCCACAAAAGTAAGATAAGCCCTGTGCAATTTGCCTGTAACATGTTGTAACACTGATATCGTCTACAGGATTCACCATCTGCTGAAAATAGTTATTGCATTGTTAATTTCTACCACAGTAAAACAGTTAAGATATAAAGGCATTTCATGACTTGTTGGAAGTCGACCCCACACTAAATTTTTTTTTTTTGTATCCACTAATACCAAAGTGACTCAGCACAGACAACCCCCTTGACAAGGAAATTAATAGCAGAGGAGTGGTTCTCGCTGAGTGTCACCATGCTTCATAAACCCGCATAATCCTCCCCATTGCTATTTGGTGGCAAAACACTCCGGCTGGGTGAAGAGGCCATCCTCATTTTTTATCGGCCAATTAGCTCAAAAGAGGAGGACTAATTAGCAGGGCTGGCTGGGAGACAGGCCAGGATCCTGTGGTTGGCCGGCGCTCATCGTCGGAATGTGCTGGTGATGTAGAGGCCTGGGTGCCGTTCCAGAGCGCTGCTCCTATCTTGGTGGTTGTCCTGCTTAATCCAATGTCAAGCAGTCCACATAAGAAAGTTTTCGTTGACTGCAAGGAAACCATGAACCTTGATTTCTCTGTCTATGGCTATTTTCTAACAGGTTCTGGTAGCCTTATATTTTCTCCTAAATGTCTTCATACACTAATTCTAACTCAGATGGAAAAGCCACACAACTGGTATACTTCACACCTCTGCCTCTCTTTTGAGTATCCTGTTGTTCTTGTTGTTTATGCCTGGGGGACTTTGTTCTTAATTGCTTGCAACTCTAGTGGGAATAATGTATTGTTGCTTAATGACACTTGAAACCAGGATCGTGTTAACCAGAGAAAATGGTGTAATCTGAATAGAGTTGTTCGCTTGAAAAAATGCCTGTGTCTTTTTAATGTATTGCAGGTTGTTCACATCATTAAGCATTTCTCTTGATTGCAGGTGAGACACAGTAGAGCTTGTGCAGAGACTGCCGAGTTAACTGCTGCACCATCAAAGGCCCCATATACCCCAGGTTTATCCCCTGTGTATCCCAACTGCTTTGGAACATTTCGGAGCTGTGTGGTCTCTGCATGACCGCGGTGAGGACTGGGAGTCATTCCAGTGAGCTTTGCTTCACTCCCTTCCTTCATCCTTCCTTGTGTACACTTCTAATATTTCCACGCCAGAAAAATTCCCCTCTTCAATCAGACTTTGGTCTCTCTCCTTCACAGGGCTGTAGCCAGTCTAAGATATGAGCAGATGAGAAGGCCTCGCCAGCTGTGAAACGTTAGACAGCTGGACTTAGAACGACTGTTATACAAAAAACACATTTTCAATGAACAAAACAGTTGGTTTGAATAAGAGAACAGCATCCATATACTGTAGATTTTCCCTTTTTAAATCCAATCCTAGTGGCAGCATCACCATGTGCATAAAATTGCTCCACTAGTGGAGGAATAAAAATAAAGGCAAAATGACAAATTCTCACATACAGGGGAAAAAAAGCAGATGTTATATCCAATGAGATGATGATCAATTGTTTTCTTTGATATGAAGCTATAACACACAGTCTGGGATGGTACATATCAGCATGTCGATATCATGCTGCATTAATATTTTGTACAAACAGTGTTAAAGTTCAAAGTTTTCGAAATGATGTCTCCCAGTGCCAATGTTTGAAGTTAAAATTGAAGTAAGAAAAGCAATCTAGCAAGATGACTTAAATTGATATCCTACTTTGTTATTGCCCCAGTTTGTGCCTCTCATGTATTATCATTACATTTGAGTCACATAGCTTAGCATTCAGCTTTCAGAAAAAATAAATCTTTCAGCGAGCTTTGAAAACCCCACTAGGTCATCCAACAACACGTAGCACTGTTTTTAAGGTATTTTTTTAGAATCATCAAAGACTTTTCGAACCGTCTGGATGAAAAATGTGATGCCTGTTGTGAAATAAAACATAACATAGCCTCCTTGTTAAACTTGTACAACATGAAAAGTACACTGATGTTTCTTTCCAATCTTGCCTTTTTTCATACAAAATAACGTGCTAATATTTTGCTTTTTGTTTTACAAAAAGAGCAAGGACATTTCTGGCTCCCTGGATTGGGAAATATGTTTTGATTATGCAGATGGTTAGAAGAGTCTTTCATGATTCTGGATATACCTTCAGAGAAGGTTTTTATTTTTTCTATTTATTTTTGAGAATTGGATGCTTTGCTACTTGACTGAAATTTAACTTTTGCTATATAGTATAACACACCTACGTTAATGTGTCACTCGTTTTTGCTTAAATTAGTTTCTAAGATGAAGAACTTCAAGTGAACTCAAGAGGGGAAAACATATTCCCTTTCTTTCACTTGTTGGGTTAGTTTCCCTTTGGGTTATCATTGATTATATTTCTGCAGATTGAATCATTCATGGGTAAAATTAACATCTTTAAAAGATGTAAGCATTTAGACATCACGGGAATGGGACTTCTACACTCTGTTGACCTGGACACTCAATTGCCATTTAAACAAATGTCTAATATCATAACTTTTACCAGATGCAATCATTTTAATATGTCCTGACTGAATAAACAGACAAAAAAGTTGGTCAAGTAAAGGCCTGGATTACCTGTGGGATCGTCTTCTCCTTCCACTGATAAAGCAAATGTAAAGCACTTCC
>NC_045746.1:16196754-16211648 GCF_008692095.1 Etheostoma spectabile
GGCAGGCAGCCATGATAAAGATTTGCAAATTCAGGCCGCGGTAAACAAATACCCACGGCTGGAAGGTAATCTGTCGGTTCAGGGAGTTTCAGGCAAGAGGAAGACAAAACAGCCTTTGAGAGTCTTCAGGCTGCTGCTGATCAGTCACTGATAAACTCCCCTCTGGATGATGTAACAAGCTGGGCTCCTGCAAACACAAAGGGCATGTGTGTGTATCAAGGTGTGCATAGGCACTCGTGTCCAAAAAAATACTGTATCTGAGGGCTGCTGTGTGTGTGGTTGGGTCCATGCACCTGGCTTGGTAATGCACTTGAGACCATATTTTGTTGTTTTTGGTTGTCGTGTGAATAACGAGTCGGAAATCCAATTGAGTTTACTTTTTAAAGGCTTGTGAAGTTCCTCTCTGAGAACCTGAGAATAGAGTGCCACTGATGTAGTGTGTAATCTTGCCTCCACAGTCTCACAGGGAGTGTGTGCTTCCTTTCTGACAACACTGCTTTCATTTGGAAAATTCAGAAAATAACACAATGGTTTTCAAGGATTCATGTCCAATTTTTAGTTACCTGTTTTTTGCTGTTTCCCCAGTGCTTATTCCTGTATACCTTGAGAGGGTAAAGGTTGAGAGAGATAGAGATATGGACATATTGTAATGAAATGCTGGTCAAAACACTGGTCTGGCCTGAACTTGAGGCAATGAATTAAAATACAGTTGTCTGTTCTCATAGCTGAAAACAGCAAACAGTGCAGTGACAAACAGGCCAGGAGTTTAGCTAACAGAGCAATATGACTGATGTAGCCGTGGCAAGTGAGTGGGAGCCAATCTGGACTTGGACTTTGTGTTCTCAGACTGCCAGCCTCATGGATTGCTTCAGGCAACTGAATGCTAAATGGTGTATGCCTTGGCTATCCATTTAAAGTGCTGCTCACTCTGTGTGTGGGATGCCTAGTGATCTCCCTATTCTTTATTTATTTAAAATGACCTTTCGACTCTCGAGCCGGGATTGCTTTGGGCAAACGGAGCTGGGTTTAAATGTTCGGGGGTGTGGGAGGGAGGCCATCGTTTGTTGCCAGAGCCCTGAGCGAACTGCACTGAAACTCTACAATTTGAACCCTGGAATTCTACTGGGAAGTCCTGGCTGGCAGGCAGCAGCAAATGAAGCGTTTCAGGTTAGATGTGGTGATAGGTTTTTGTCCTCATTAAAACAGAAATCCCTGCCACTGCCTGCTCATTTGTATTCCACTGCAATTCATTCGAGGTGGATTTTGATTTGGGGGGGATTTGGATGGTGTAAGGCCACTAAAGCCAGGAGGAAAAAGAATGCGTCTTGTAATTTCTTCTTACGCAAAGCCCTGAAAGAGCAACTTTACATATACTTTGTCCTTACTTACTTTCCAACTTTGTGATTAAAGACAATACCTCTGTCTTGGCTGAACAACAAGTACTTCTGCTCATAAAAGGGTGTACAGTACAGCCAATAAAACACCTTTTCTTAAGCACACTTGCAGCTGAATTTTCCAATCACTTGAACCATGGGCCCCACTTCAGGGAGCTGAAACATAATGAGTGTCAGTATCATTAAATCTACCGTGCTGATATTAAATCAGTATCAATCAAAGGAGCTCCTGCTGATATCATTGCCTCAGAAAGTGCTGATGCTGCTGTGGGACCTGCTGGCTACAGTACGATAGGATTTTGCATCCATTCAGAGATTCTCTAATTCCCTCAGGGACTATACTGCACAGTAAATCCACTTAATTTACAATTACCCATGCAAGCAACACTCATATGGAATGATAAATGGACTCAAGCAATCACATGGATAGAGACTGTGAGGAGATCAGACCACATACACAATATATGGTCTGTTTTTTTTTCTTCCATCATTTTTATCCATATATACAGCATGTTGTCGTACATTCCTCTCAGTCTATAAGCCCAATCATGCAAACACATGCTGCAAACATACCCTAAGCATCTCCTCTTTATCTTTGAGTAGATGCAGAGCTAGAGCCTTGCTGTGCAGGGTGACTGTTAATGTTTTAACTCCCCTGCCAAAGATCAGAGGGGCGCCTGATCTCCTCTCCCCTTTAAACTCTGACCCATTTTTTATACCAACCTCTGTCCTTGCCACGTCTGTTTTGTTGGCTGCTGGGTATTTGGAATTGAGTGAGGATTTATTTGCAGGAAGATTGGGAGCTTGTTGGATTCTAGTGGTTGAGTTCTTGTACCTGTGACTAAGAGTCTACAGCCATGCTAACGGCTCTCTGAGGCTGTACTTAGGCCAACCATGGATGTATTATGAGAACTGGATCATAGAGCTGAAACTGAGTATAAAATTACCTGGATGATCGGCACTGCTTCCCCACTGTGCGGCCCGTAGAGCAGGCGCACTAGAGACTTCTGATGGCCGAGCCGGCTCGGTTTAGCGCTCTGCTAACTCCAATGGGGATTTAATGGTTTAAATTGTGCAGCTCTTTAGACTTTCTATATGTCATTGGACCGATTGGATACAATTCTGATGGTGAAGCGAGTCATTGCCCGCGGGTCGGGATGCTCCAAAACATTCATCCACTATGTTCAATTTGCTTCAAAGCCCAGCCCACTTTCTGGGGGCCTGAGGCCCACTGATACTTTGAGCTTCTGGGTTTTGCTTCATGAGAAAGAAAACCTCATTCAAAATTCTATTGCAATTTGTAACAACTCTAATAACAAAAAATCCAGTCTTGAAACAGATCTTTTCTTACAAGTTTGTCATGTGAATCGCTTCATGTTTCTAAGGTTGTTTATCAAAAAAACAATCTTGTTGTTTATTTAATGTTCATTTAATGTTTTTAGCAGCCTTTAACAAACATAATTTCCCTATGGACTTAAATGTTCGCGTGTTAAAAGCCCTTTTTAATTTTGTCATTGTGATTCATATTTTAATACAGATATTCATTTTTCTCTCCACATTTCAGTTTTCAGCAATCTTTAAATTTCATTCTCTACCATTCTCTCTGTGTCCAAACGGCTCAGCTGTCTCTGATTTCACTCTCTAGATCGTACAATTCTTTCACTTTACTTTCACTCACACATTTGAGTGGCCCTCATTTCAGTTTCTAGTAACGATACCCAAATCGATCTCCTTCTTTCACATTTTAATCACTGTCTCTTGCTCTTTTTCTTGTTTCTTCTTTTTCTCCGACTTAGCCTCTCTGACCCTTTGAGTCAGTCAATTGCACTCCCTATACCTCTTCTGTCTCTCTCTACTTTGATTCACACATTTTAATTGCCCATTTCCCCCATCTCCGGAATTAATGAAATCTTTATTCATACAAAGATTTATTAAGATTTAGACAGATGAGCGGGGAATACAGAGAAGGAAGCAGGAAACAAAATATGATACTTAGTTTTTTGCTGAGAACAAGATGTTGATGATTACCCCGTGGCCAAATAGTTCAATCACTTCTTACTAACAGGGAATAAATCACAGAAATCACCCTTAACAAAAGCAAATGAGAAACACATTTTATCCCTCTGCTGTCCAAAGCCTTTGAGAGAGACGCTGTGAAGGAAACACAGCAGATCAAAGCCTTCTCCCTCGCCCTCTCTAATAGCAGTCCTTATGCAGGGAACGACAGATCTGGGTGATGAGTTGACGGCGGAGAAAATGATGCAGGGAAAAAGGTTAAAATGACATGTGAGGACATGTTGTGACTGCTGCCTTGACTTGATAGTGCAGGGTTAATTATGGATGGCCTCTTCTGTTGGCGGGGCTCAACACTAAGTCGCAGAGACGACTGTGGCCCGGATGCCTTCTGGCTATTTGCATTAGGTCTCTCTTATGTTTTATTACTGCTGGAGGTTGCGTTTGGTTGTTGGAGTCCCACTTAGGATTTGAAATTAGCTTTCTGACACAAGAAGTTTCAGCTGAAGTTTTATGGCTGACCCATTTTACTCATGGGTTATTAACAAAACACGTCCTCTGACGACAATGGAGCCAGTGTAACGACAGCGTAACCAACCGGGCTGAACAGAGGAACCAGTCTGACAGAAAAACACACCAACGTCCTTCTTTTGCTAGTAATAAGTCAGAAATCTCCTCATGTCCTCGAAGGAAAGGTTTAACATTTTTTTTCTATCCGATAGTGAGGTGAGAAGATCAGTATCAACCTTGTGTCTCTGGTAGCATCCCTATCACTAAATGAAAATGACTGGAATGAGACTCTAAACACCTCTCATGCGGAATTATTTACTTAAAGTACGTAGTTTGTTCGACCTGAACATAACCAAAAGTCTAACACAAATTTGTGCAACATATCTGGCCATCACACAGACCTCCAAATATGTTTGTTGATCACAGGTCTTGGTCTCTGTACATAAACCTGGCCACCATGACGATAAAACATAAGTTGTGCACTGTAACTGCCCCCAGCTGTTGTTCGCAAACTGTTCCATAAAACCCCTCTGAACATCGTCAATTGTCATTTTTAGATTTAAGTACAGGTTGAACAAACATTATACAATATGTTAATGAGTCAGGGTTAGAGTTGTAGAAGTAGATATATTTTTTGAATATTAGCTAACACACAAAGACCCAAGCCAAAATTCGTTTGCACTAACTCTATCAACCTGCGCTTTAAGATGCTCCACAGAAGTGCTAGGCAAATGGATAAACTTAAATAGCTTTAACAATCTACTATCACAAATTGTTGTGTTGACATGTCTGGCCATGTATAGTATGGGTTAAACAAATAAGTTACATTGTGTGAAAAGATCAGCTTCAAATATTGGTAAGCTTATTTTTGGTCTTTGGAGAAAGCCAAGCCAGCTATTTCTCCCTTGTCCCAGTCTTTATGCTAAGCTAAACTAGGCAAAACACATCCTTGTTCCATCTCTGTTCTGAACTGCACAGACAGAGATTGATAGCAATGCCCTTACATGAGCTACATACTTAATAAACCTTTGTTTATAATGAATAAAGATATCTATAGATAGCTTAGGATGTGTTTACTTAAAGCTAATGTTATCTTTAGGCTAATGTCTGGTTACATTCTAGCAAAAGTAGCAGGGGGGATGAGAATAGACATTTATTAGGGTGACCAAACGTCCTCTTTTGCCTGAACATGTCCACTTTTTACGTACTGTCCGGGGCACATACAGGGAGCAGATCAGACAGTGGAGCAAATGCAGGGAGCAGATCAGACAGTGGAGCAAATGCAGGGAGCAGATCAGACAGTGGAGCTCATACAGGGAGCAGATCAGATAGTGGAGCAAATACAGGGAGCGGATCAAAGCGCGCAAAGCTAGCACACATGTTTCAGTGTCTAAAAGAGGTGCTTAAGATGCTCACATGGACACCGAACAACGTTATCTTATTACATTGAAAAGGTTTTAAGAGACATTTAGTTGAAGCTAGATTCTGAAGGTGACACAGAATAGGTCATTTTTAGAACATTATTTCATAAATATTTATTTATTTATTTTAAAAGTTTCCTCTTTTTTGGAAATCAAAATATGGTCACCCTACATTTATGGTGGACATGGACTTGAGATCATGCCATGCACATCATGCAAACTAAATTACATTACATGACATTTAGCTGGCGCTTTTAACCAAAGTGACAATTACAATTGCTATATGTTGGAGGTAGTGTCTTGCTCAGGGACACATTGGTTGATGTATGCAGTGGGAAGCAAACCCAGACCTCCCACACCAAAGGCATGGGTCACATCCACTGCACCATCCCCACCATTCACAGCTTACATTTTATAAAATTGGTGAAGAAAAAGCAATTTCCTTCCTTTGCTTTATCTTATCCTGCTCTGCGATTTATTTTGCTGCCACATGTTCAATCAATCAAGGATGTCAAGCTGACACTGCTGGCACACTGGCTGAGTTCCATTGATTTCTTAAAGGATGTCAGGCGTCTGTGGCTGGTCAACGTGCCTCTGTATGATCCGTTGTGTTCTCACGTTATTGTTGAGGCACTGCAGATTCAAACCTACTTGATTGACCGCATGCTACAATTAGCTTGGTCAGGCAACCAAGCTACTCTGAAGTGGTTCTGCCTGAATGTGTCTATATAAAAGACCTTGTTTTTTCAGAGGGGTATAGATTGAAATAAAGTGATGTCAGCATGAAACAAAAGCCTGAAACATTTAGTCAATATACTGTTCTGAAAAGGCAAGGAGAAAGTTGCTCAAGTCAGAAAAGGATAGGATTTGTCTCTATTGTCTACAGTCTGGGAAGTAATTTGCCTGCTGCATCTATGTTAAGGGAAATGGGGGGTCATTTTTGCTATGTCATGTGGAATGCGATGATTCATGCTAAAAGAAGCCCAACATCTGGCCTCATTAATCTTTTCTTTTCAGGTCTGGGTTTTCAGGGAATACTTTTCTCCTTTCATCACATTCTCTCTCTCTTTCTCCTTCTCACCCCCCCCCATCATCTGTGGACATTCTGGCATGCCTCATCACCCATTTCACTCCTCCCTCCTCATTTGCTCCCTAATTTGTTTAGATGGCAAAAGAGGGAGTGGGAAGAGAAAGAAAACGAAAAAAGTGACTACGGTGTGGAGGGAGAAAAAAAAAGGAGAGAGAGTGTGGGAAGGGAACAAAACATAAGAACTGTAGAGTTGTTAATCAAGTTTAATTCTGTTTAACAGTTAGGGAGTTCCTCATTACGCACTGAGCTCTGAGTGAATGTAGTGACACATCCACCTTCATCCCACATGCTACATTGCCTGAAGCTAACCAGCACAGTGATAAGAACAACATTTTCCATTCACTGGGATGACAAAGCCCCCATACGCCACCCGTCAAACATTTACAGGGTTTGGGAATTGCTGCTTTCTGACAAAGTTCTTGTGACCGTTGTTGTGCCAACTGACATTTTTGTTGCTCTTTATTACAGTTTATGGCTCAACTGGTAATCCTCAGGGACGTATTGTTCATAATGTTGACAGAAAGAGATTTACTGTGTATAATATTAGCAGTATTAAAAGATTAAACTGGGGATTGCATTGAAGAAAAAAAGCAGGGTGAAGAAACTAATCAAAACATGTCCTATGTTGTTCAACTAAAACTAGGAAAACCTGGTCTGAGTGACATGACAACACATAAAAAATCATTTTAAGTCTTTGGTGAAAACTCACAACTCAAAGTCCACTTACTGGCTTCTTCTGAAGTTAACCACATCTTCCTGTCTTCCTAAAGGGATAAAGTTTGCTCAGTTGGCATGGAGATGCTGTACTATAGAGCCATGACAACTGAGCAAACTCCACCAGCTAAATAAGACCAGAGATGTTTAAGATCTGTTAAAAAGCTTGTAAGCCAAACTGATTCCACAGAAAGACATGAAATGACCACGATCATTTAACACTGCTTTAAGTGGTGGTGGCATATACGCTGGAACCGCAGAAACAATGCCAATGGAAAGTCAATTAGGATTCTTTGTCGTGGTGGACACTCGTATTTCTTGGTTCTAACAGCCCTGTCTCAAAGTCTGCACAGGCCGGAGGTCAGGGTGGATGGATGGGTCAAATGAACACGCATTGGCTTTTTTTTTTGTTAGTATGTTACGTAGGATGTGTGATGTAAGTGAAGTTCTTTTTTGAACCCAAACCGTGATTTCTTTCCTAAATCTATAAATCTAGTTTTGCCTAAACCTATGTTGTTTCTGTGGTGCCGGCATGTAATTGTAACACATTATGTGCCAGCATCACGCAATGCTTTGTTAAGAGGTCGTCGTCATTTCACTGTATTTCTTGAGGTATGATCTTTTTTAAGTTAAACATCAACACAAGTCATGATAACAAAGTCACATCAAATTGTGAAGATGTAAATTAATATTGTGCTTAAGGTAAGAAAAGAAGAATAAATCTGCCTTTCATGGCTTTGTTGTGTGAGTTGCGAAACTACATAAAGCAAATAAACCAGTTCCAAAAGGGCAAAGCAGTCAGTTGCTACAATGTAGCAAGCCCGAAAAGTCAGTTTTTAAAGGGTGGCACTCTTTGACAGAAGAAGCAGTTGCAAATAAAAGCTCACGGACACTTACCTCACCAACACATATACTGTATGCTAAACACAGCAGTGCAATCAGAATATTGTTAACATCATAAGTAAACAACTGATAACCTAATAAGGTCTGATAAGATGTTTTCCACACTTCTTCCTGCATCAGGTTTACAGCTGGAAAAAACCAAATGGTGTTCTCAAACCACAGTCTGCTTCCAGATGTTTGTCAGATGGTAGCTTGGCAGCTATCTAATCACACGAGAATCCATTTACAAGGAGTTGTTTTCACTTTTTAACATGCATATGTTGGCAGTTGTGTACTGTATGTGTGCTGCATGTTTGTGAATGTGAGATGTTTGACAGGTACAGTATATTTTTGGTATTTCAGGTAGTGCACCTGAATCTCATTGTGTGCATTGACAATAAAGGAATCTTATCTTATAAAAGATCTGATGATTACTTGGTATGATTGTACAACAGCTAGAGAATATGCATGATGGTATTTTACAGAATCAGAAGCACATCTGGGTGAAAATAAAACAATGCTGTCTTACCCTTTGCATGCACTGTCTAAAGCAAGGTGCTTCAAACATTATGTTGTTAAAGTCAAATAAAAGTGTCATCTCTTTATGCAGCAGCTCCTCTTCGTTTCCATTGTATCACCAGATCTTCATCACTAGACGGCTTCTGCCCTGCACTTTATCGGATTTGAGTAAATTAACACTCCCAATGTTCACTGAGATAGTGCTATGGTTGCGAACAAGACGGTAGGTCCTAATAATAATAATAATAAATTGTATTTGTAATGCACTTTACATTTAAACAAATCTCAAAGTGCTACAGGTAAGATCACAAAAGCAAGGTAAAAAACATCAGTGTAAAATATCTATAAATAGTGCAACGACATTTTTGTGCAAGGTTAAAACTCATAAGTTCTGCTAAAAAGAAATGTTTTTAGTCCTTTTTTTTTTTTTAAGTCTCAAAAGTCTGTGGTGCCCTTAGATGGTCAGGGAGGGCATTCCACGTCCGAGGAGCGGTGGAGCAGAATGCACGATCACCCATGGTGCTGAGCTTAGTTCTGGGGAGTAGGAGGCGGTTGGAGTTTTTTGAGCGGAGGGATCGTGTTGTAGTGTGAGGGATGAGTAGTTCTTTCAGGTGGGGGGGGGGGGGGGGCATTTCCATAGATGCACTGGTGGGTGAGAAGGTCCTCAACCTTAAAGGCTTTTCTAACATTAAATGTGAAAACAAACTGTTTGAAAATATGAAAAAAAGTGACAGCTGATCATTTTCCCTTGGAATCATTTTAATACTAGGTTTAATCCCGTCTACATTATTATACAAGAACAATGCCATTTCTTTATTTCCAGGAAACCCCAACAATTAACAGTTGTAACAATACACATGAACTCTCCTCCTGTTTATTTTCTCCAAAACATTCTCTAACGAATGAACGGTATTATGGGCTAAGTCATTTTAATAAACCTGTTGTTCCAGTTCCTGTCACTGGCAGTAATACTGTTACTCAAACCTACAACAGAACAAGTCTATAGTCACAGAACTCTGACTTTAAAACAAGTAATGCAAATTGTGTTTATTGGGAAATATCTGTTGCTATTGAACCGTGTAAGGATGATGAGTAAGAGTGAGAGAAAAACAAGAGAGCATTTGGGTACGGCTGGTTTGTGCTCAGTAATAAGGCAAATTCTAAGAAGACCTTGTAATTGTCAAGACCTCTTCTTAGAAAGATGCTCTGTGCATCCAATTCTCTCTGTGTGAGAGTCTCCTTGTCTACCTTTAATATCAGACGTGCAACTTTATCTCCATTATATTTGCCAATGCAAAAGACTGCAGGAATTTCTTCGTCTGTCTGTCTCTTTACACCAACCCCCTCTTCTCCCCCTCGTCGCTTTGGTCTGCTCTGAGTTCGAGCTTGCCTGAACAGCTTGGCAAATATAACTGTAATACAATCTATCTACCAACAGCCCTGCAAACTCACATTTTGAGGATTTCAAAACTGATTAATCCTTGACAAATTGTCAAATAATGTGAGGCAGACTTGACTTTCAAACAAATCTATTCAGGTAGATTGAAATTAAGGTTATTACATATGCAGATGTAGCAAAAGTGTAAGGGAATTGTCAGGTGTGTGAAATGTGGAACACATTCTTTTAGCTCCACTGAGAGTAAATATGAAAATGAAAAGTGTTTAAATTGAAGTATTGGCAGGTGAAAGAGAACAACAGTGTAGACCAAAGGTTATGAATTGTTGTTCTTATGACATGAAAACAGGTACAGAAAGAACAAAAGAGAAACAGAAGGTAACAGACTGTAAGAAGAGCTGTATCATTGTTTAAAAGTTCATAATGTGTGAGTAAGTACACCAAAGGCTGGAGGGGGGGTCCACAGGGGGAAATTAATATGAGACTGTGCTTACACTAAATGAGGAAAAGCAAACAAAAACATATTAGAACTGAATGATAGGGGACTAATAAAGTGCAGGGCTGCACCGAAAGGTATGAGACTTAAACAACTTACTGAGTATTTACAGCAGTTAAACAACCCTGTAGTCTAAATTACAATTAGTGTCATTTACAGGAAAACAAACAAAAAGCTTACTAAGGTAAATATGTAAAAATGAAATGTAAACTGAGCATAACTGATCCAGTAATGAGGTCAGTGACTGGTTTTATTAAAACAAATGTTACCACATTTAAAGGTCCCCTGCTACACGTATTTCAGTACTTTGTGGTAATGTTTGAAGTTCTACCATGGACTCTGTAACATTTTTTTGTGGAAAAGATTCCTTGGTTACCTTGTTTCAAGCCATTCTAGCTTGGTATAGAGATCCTGCAGGAAGACTCAGCTTGATTTGTAACAGTTCTCATTAATATTCAAGCTAATGTGCTTGACTCTGATTGTATTATTATGAATTCTAATGAGCTCAGGCAACATGGCGTCAGACTGACCAGCTTTTATAATTGGCCTGATTTCTCCACTTATTTCTTTTCAGTGGCCAGAGCTGACAGATGAGGTAGCAGTACATGTTCACATTCATAACACAAACATATGGACCTAACATATTTTATAAAATGCAAGTATAGACGGTTTTGTGTTGCAGGGCACCATTAAATAACATTTTAGCTATAAAATCAGCAGGCCTGTACAGTCATCATTATATCATCATTTCTACCAAGAGTTAAAGTCCACTTTACCAGCTGAGCTGGGACATTTATAGGCAAAAAGAGATTCAATGTGGAATTTCCAAGAGGTGAAAAGTAACAAAATACATTTTCTCACCTTACTGTGTTGAGTAGTTTTATTTTATATTTTATTTTTTTCAAATAGTTTTTAAAATCGATAATTTAAAATGTACTTGATTACGTTTTAAGTGAAGTGTTGCATTTTGCTACTTTACAAATCCCATCCTTTACTGAGTAAAAAAAACAACTTTGACTAACAAAAACCGAAAGGAAGAAAAAAAAAATTGCGCCCAGAACCACTACAGTGATGAATCAGCATCTAGGCTGCCTACCAGGCGCCGAGTCTTTCTGTAGGAGATTGAGAACAAGATGGAGGATGGAGGTGGATCAGGCGAGCGACGACGCTTCAGAGACTGGTTCAGTAGGAATGCTAGCTGAAACATTGAATTCTGCTGTCCAAGATGACAAAAAATCCTTGTCCACATTTGAATGCCAGATGTGCCTGACAAAGGTGACTGAACTGGCAGCATTCAATAACTTCACATCTACTCCGCGGAAGCATGTTTTGGCAAGTATTTGTGCATTGGTACTTCAAACAAAGTTTTCATGATGAAAAGCAAATAGCAAATGCACTTGTGGCATTGCTAATTTTTGTCTAGCACTAACAACCTGTAGGACAACGTATGTAGGACGTTGGCTAAATTAATAAAGACAAATGAACATTTTGACCTGAGGATGGCTCTAGATAAAACACTCAGGGATCACCACAGTTTTTACAGTTCATCCTGAGGGGGGACATGAATGTTTGAACCAAATTTCATGCCAATCCATCCAATAGTTTCAAAACATGTCACTAAAAAGCACAAATGTCAACCTTATGGTAGTTCCAAAGGCAGAGTCAGGGGATCAACAGAGTTATTAGGATCCATCCTCTGGGACCATGTTTGTATAACATTTAATGGTAATCCTTCCGATAGCTGTTGCACAGTGTTGGGCAAGTTATTTGAAAGCTGCAATCAATTACTCCTTATGCATTATTCATTAAAACATAATTACATTACTTAACTAATTACTTTGATGAGCATCTTAAGTGCTGTGTTAGTTTTGTTACTCAGCCTAGCTTAGTCAAAATTGGCTAAAAACAACTCCAAATCCTCCACACCCACACATTGCATTGATTGTATTTTATTTTAAGTATAGAGTTAGAAAATGGGACAGTGTGGTTTAACAATCAGGCAGCTTGACTATTTGGAGGGATTTACTGACCATTCGGCAGCTAGCTTAGCCTCAGTGACTGCACACGGCTCTCCAGAATTCCTCAGCTCAACACTCCCTCTTACTCTGAACAAAACTAGGTAACTCCAAAATGCAGGCTTACCTGTGGCGTAAGAAGAACACACATGTAAATAGACTCTCCACTGAACACAGAGAGCCACCATAGCGATACAAAAAAAGACTGAACATTGACCAGGTAGCAGGGGCCACAGCCATCTTCATCTTTCCAGATAAAAGAAGAAAATAAAAAATGAATTTCTGGAGCAATATTTTTGGATCTGGTCAGGCGCCAGGTGCAACATCACCCTGCTGTGTCTTGCAGTAAGTAAACAAAAAGTAAACTTCTGTATATTTCAGGCACATCAAGGTTTTGCCACCTAATGGTTAAGCAGGTACAACATGACCTACATGCAGTAAATAGAGTGGTTGTGTGCATCAGCAATTAATCAAAGTGAGTCCTAACAAAGTGCTGCTGTCCCAGGTACTTAGATAAGGAAAGGCACACGCAATTATGATAGGCGCTGTATGCATCATGCCAGGCGTATATTCCCACTGAGATTTCTGTGAGTGTAAGGTGGGAGGGCGTCCACCTTTCTCTGTACATTACAGCTCAATTGAAAGATAAAGAGACATAAATAATGCTTCATCTCTATCTTTCTGCCTTTCCGTCTGTCTTGACATGGTATCTATAAGCCAGTTGATCATTCTATCAAACCTGTCTGTCACCCAGCCACCTGCTTTCCTTTCTACATTTTTCAGCACCTGAAATTAATTCATTTTACCCATACTGCACTTAAGTCACTGCACATTTACTGTTACAAGCTGTTTGTTGTGTTATTGTTTGACTTTAAAATGTTATATTAGGTTTTACACGTAATGATGCATTTGTTGTGACAATGAGATGAGGGTTTTTCAAAGTGAATGGTTGGGTGGGCTTGTGAAAAATGAATGCCATTTTAAAAGCATGAATGTTGTGTGCAAGAATGTATCATCAAATAGGGGAAGGCCTGAAATGTTGATCTAACCTTGTGCCCCAGCTGTTTTCATTCTGTATGCGCTAGAGTTTAATATTGAGAGACTCTGAGCTGTCAAAACATATCAGAGCGATAGCGCATAATGTGGTACAATATATTCGGTTGCCTGGCAAGGCACATTCTTTCATGTTGAGAGATACGTTGGTGGTAATATCTGTCACACTGGATGGACCCAAACATTTGCTAGAATGAATAGCTGTGGATGTGGTTATAGGCCCATAGAAAATGCTTTTCTACGGGGCACAGAATTTTGAGCTACGCCCCTGGGGGGAAAGAGGTCTGTGCCTGTCTAACTGATCACAATGTCTTTTTCCCTGTTCTTCTTATTAATCACAGTATAGCCTTTAAATTTTCACTCAGTAAAGAACTATGAGGCATTTTGGTTTACTGCTTAATTTAAAAGAGTACTTCAACAATTTAGCATTGTGCTCCTGTATTGCTGGATAGTTTGTTGTCTTTTTAATTATATGCGTTCATCTTCCTTGTCAAAATCTGGCGGCTGCATTACCCACAATACAACTTAACTATTGGAAGTTCAGCCAGAGATTCGGGTGTGTTAATCTAGTAGCGTCTAATTTAGCCTCCAGCTTCTAGCCTCAAGCAGAGATGAGAAGTTGTAAATTCACTTCTTTCTAACCCCACGCCCACAACTGATGCTGACTCAAGTTACATCACGTGAGACCATTTTCAGATATTATGCAGATCCATCTGGGTGACCAGGTGTCCCAGCTTTATGCGGGATTGCACACCATTCTTTATGCCTTGTCCCACATCCCACACATTGAGAAGATACCCCTCATTTTGATTGGCTATAGTTTTCAAAAGTCAAACCACTGCAGGACAGACGCTTTTCTAAAAATCAGGCCTTTATCCAATGGCCGTGAAAAAGCAAGTTTGTCATCATGGGCTGTTCAATATCAATCAAACTGTGCACAAGTGGGTCAAGTGCAGGTTAACCTATCACCATCTTTGCTACACCAGATTAATTGTTGAGAAAAGGGAATACATGAGTGCATGGAGACTATCACAAAAGACCGTAAAAACTGTAAAACATTTGTTTCCTTTTGTGCTTACTGTATTGACTTTAGCTTGGGAGTTGGAGAAGATGCATTAAAACACAACATATTTGTTAAGTCCTTCACATACTAAAGGCCTAACTCTGTTACCGGCGTAGTCTATTGTGTGCTAACATCTACCAGAGGGCAAAGCATAGAGATATTACGAGCCAAGGGGAAGATTAGAAAAGTTTTTTTTTTCCAGGTAGATAGACGTGATATAAACCTTTTAGAATATCTCTCAGTATTGGTAACGTGTTTCAGATTGTACCACACAAGCAGAGGTGGGTAGAGTAGTCAAAAAGTTTACTCAAGTGAAAGTACTGTTACT
>NC_045746.1:16211658-16225293 GCF_008692095.1 Etheostoma spectabile
AGAATAATATGACTCAAGTAAAAGTAAAAGTAGTCATCCAATAATTTACTTGAGTAAGAGTAAAAAAGTACTTGATGAAAAAACTACTCAAGTAGTGAGTAACTGTTGAGTAACGTCTGATTAATTTCTTAACACAAGCATCAATCAGACAGACACAAATACAAAATAATCATATTTAGGCAAATTATTGTTCATCCAATCAATAAAATAAATTAAAATGTATTTATTAATTACAAAATAGCTTAAGTGAGAGACTTGTCACATTAAATTTGGATGGATACTGCATGTGCAAAACATACTGTATGTAACCTAAAAGACAAAGATCCACCTCTCCACAGCAAAAACTAAAACTACCGCTACGTTTCCTCAGGTTAGATGTTGAGTTGTTGAACGCTCAAATGTCCGTTTGTTTTGGTCGACACAAAAGACGCCGCATGATGTAGCTGCTGTTTCGCACTTTTCCTAAAAGGTAACCATGCTTTCACTCTGAGGCCGGGGGGTTCCTCCACGTCTGTGTTGCCTTGGCGACATTCTTTGTTTTGCTACGACTGTAAGCTAACACGTCCCGCCCATAGATATAACAGTCTATGGTCCCGCCGCTGAGAACGACTATGGTCACGTTACTGCACAACGCCGTTTGATTGGTGGAACACAGTCACGTGGTAGAGCCTTAAGCGGAAGACTCTCTCTCTGTCAAAATAAAACATTAAAATGAGACGTACGCTGGGGTAAAAACAATGACGCGTAGAATACCAAAGAGGCAAAAAGAAATTAAACGAGCTCCTTGTAGCCTAATGTAGCGGAGTAAGAGTACAGTTTCTTCTTCACTAATCTACTCAAGTACAAGTAAAAGTATAGTGATTTAAAACTACTCCTAGAAGTACAATTTTTTCAAAAACTTACTCAAGTAAATGTAACGGAGTAAATATAACTCGTTACTACCCACCTCTGCACACAAGATACTCTGGCCCACATTTGGTTTGTTAGGATTGGTCACCCTACTCTGAAGCCTAAAAAGACCAAAAAGGTTTCAGCCCTGGTCAACACTGTATCACTAATGAAAATTGTTAAATGACAACTGAGTAGTAGAGTGGAAAACTATATCAGATCCTGAGTCAAGTCACTTCTTTCTATTTTGAACCATTGCTCGGTAGCCAGCCGTTACAGAGTACACTGACAAATGAGGCGAGTCGGATAGTCAGCATAAAAAAACTCAAAGGTTCCACCTCACCTCCGCTGTTCCCTGATTTACTCCCATTAACCTCCCTTCCTCCCTCCCTCCCTCCCTCCCTTGGCGGCTCGCGGCAGTCTTTGACCTCCATGACTTCAGCCTACTGCTTTCCAAAAACTATGTCCTCATTTTCGGCTCCCCGTTGCCTGGAACCTCAACCCATGAAACTGGTACCTAAAAGGCACTAAGCTCTCTTTGTTAGTCTGTGACTTACACTACTTTAATGACCACAACCTTTAAATTAAGAGAATAATGTGGTTGTCATACATTTTGGAATTTTCAGAAAGCAATTTAATAGGAAGAAATAAACTAAAATATATCTTAATCTGTAGTAGTTGATGAACTGAAAATCCTAAGCTTTGTTGCAATGAAAGGGAAGAACATTACATTAAACATTAATATGTGCCTTTTCCTATTTAAGCATGTTTAGCACTAAACTCTTTTTCTATCCCTATAATAGGAAAAAAGTCCATTTACTAAAGTGAATTGAACAGTTAATTTCTTCTCTTATCTATGTACTTATTCACCACCCACTGACATGGAAAAAAGGAGAGCAATTCAAAAGCTGGTTGAACTCTGGGATGAAAAATTAGGAACACTAGCCGATTAAAAATTTTAATGGGCATGAGTTGCATGATAGCTATGCAAAAGAAGTGCATGTAACTATCGAAACGAGGAGCTCCAACTAATTCCAGGCAAGGTGAACATAAAAAAGCAACTAAACTTTAATTATGAATTAGGTTTAATTTGTCTGGGTTTAAAAAAAAAAAACTGGTTCTAGTGGACTATTCTGCAAAACACTGGCTAATGCTCAGTGACAACATTTTTGAATGTCAGACTTATCTTATAGTTGCCTACTTACACATCTAACACATAGGGGAAAATGTATTTGGAATTACTTTTATAGCTACCTGGACGTCTTCTGTTTTCATTCAGAAGATGTCTGTTCAACCTGGACATGTGCAGTAACAGCTGTTACTTTAAACTATTACTCCTGTCTGCATACACTGATAAACCAGAGAATTACACTGAATTATATCAAATGATTATCAATTAAAGTTACATTTTAACTTCACCTTTCTTCGTCTGCCCATACGGCCCAGTATCCCCAGGAATTATATTGAACAATTCTCTACCTCACAATTTACATCCAATGTCAACATTCACTACCAATTAAGGAAGCAGTTTGTCCTTAATGTAATGTATGTTTAACCTTAAAGCAGCTATCTCTTCAGTTCCCCCCAGATCTTCTGAGCTTTATAGCTTCGTTCAGCTCTGTTTTTGTTTTGCACTAACTCCTGCATAAAATAGCTGGTTTATTAGCTGCTGAATGCCTTTAGCAGGTCCATAACTTCGTCCGTCTGCTGTTTGTAGGTCGGCAGGTAGCATGCGGTCAGTTTTTATAGCTTTTTCACTGAAAAAAGCTGCTTAGAGTGGCCAAAAACAAACTATGAGAGCTGTTGGGTGATCTAAAATAGTATAGTTGTGGGCAGAAAAAACAAAACAAAGAGCTAAAAGAAGCTATAGTCTAGGTTGAACAGACATCTTCTGCATGAAAAGGATACTAAATTAAAGTAAGTGAATGTTTTTGTAATAAGGGTAAACTGAAGGTGCAGCGCAGCTACAGCTACTTCCAGCCTAATTTAATACTACACATAACTTCTTTGCTTCCACTCTGTGACAGACTTTCTGAAACCTCATCCCATCTTTTGCCTCCCATCCAATTGTGTGTGTCCTCTTGCTGTGTGCATGTGTTTGTCTGTGTGAGTGCTGCTGTGTGTTTGTTAGTTCAGTCTTGGTTGGCACCCAGGTCCCAGCTGTCGCAGTAGAGCGAATTTACGCCAAGCCGGATGCCCATGGGGCACAGTGGAGCCAGAGGCTGCCAGCTGGCCCACCACTCTCTCCCCCAACCCCTCGATGACACACACACACACACACACACATACACATACACACACACACACAATCCTCCCTCTATCTCCCAACCAAAAACTCTTCCATTGACCTCTCAAACCCGCCTGCTTCCCCCTCCTCAATACACACATTTAGACACACTCAGGGTGGGCACACGCCCAAGTCTTGGCATGTCTGCGCTGTAAAGGCGACATGAGTGTCAACAACATCACAGTGCTAGTACATAATCCTCCTCATCCCCCTGAGCATGCCGTTGCAGACACACAGCCTCAATCAATAAATCAGTCCACTCGCTCAACCCATTTTTAAGGAAAAGAAGGCGTGAGGCGTGGACCGTTCGAGTAATTGCTGGGACAGAAAGTGATATCATCTTTAATTTTGGTGGACAATTTATTATGGTCATGCAAAATTATAGTGGCATAGATTAAGAGGCCGATTTGGAGATGAATGTGAGAGTCTAATGTTTGAGAAAGAATGTAGGCCAATGAGACAATCAAGACATTTAGCTGTGGCTGAGGGATAAGAGCTGAGAGTGACTTTTGTTCACTGAATTGTTGTTTATTCACTGTTTTGTTGCCATAGATCTTAAACTGCCCATACACATTGAAACAGTTATTGTTCAGCGTTATTTCAGCCCACACATTATGCAAATCTTATTCAAGCCAATCAACTGCAAGAGCTCCGAAGTACTGGTCCTTAGAAACAGAAGAATACTTGTCATCATGGGTTATTGTTCTGAATGGTTCTGAGAAAACTTGATGTGTCTTGCTGTGTTTGTCTGGTGTGAGTTCATCCTCAGATGTGTGGACAGGCTGTCATCTCCTTTGTTGCTTTGACTGTGAGGAATTGATGCCAATTTGCACCAGTGCATGACAGAAAGTGGTCACAGGCTTATACTGGTAGACACACACACACACACACACACACACACACACACAAAATCATGCACATGTCGTATCTACCTGATCACACTATGGTTCACACACACAATTTCAAGTATGTGTGCACATATACACACACTCACACACACACACACACACACACACACACACACACACACACACACACACACACACACACACACACACACACACACACACACAGTTCCTTCAGCTCTGCCACAGTCATGCTCCAAAATGACTCACATCAGATCACTCGTTGCAGCCATCATGCTGAGATATACACTGTATTCAACATCCCAGCCCTTTTCATGCTACTCCTGGTGGAAACATCCTTTAGGCAGGGTAGGGCTCCGTCTATTGTATGTTCAGCCGAAGGAACCACCCTTTGTGGAACCTTGCGGTTCTGTTGGGGGCTGTTTTCCGTAACAGGCAGTGATGTTCTACGTCAGGACGCTTTTGGTGTACTGGAGTACTGTTTTTTCAAGGCCTATACTATTACTGGTTATTAGTTGTTAATGAAACCAATAACCTATACTTGGAATCAACATGGATTTACAGTGAAAATGAAAATCTTTAAGTGAAAATTTATATTTTGCAATGTTACATACTCCAATACAAAACTTTGTTTAAATGCTTTGTGTATATATATTATTAAAGCATTTAAACTATATATATATGGTGCAAACAATATTCAACATACAATACAATTCTTAAAAGAAACCAACATTATCTGCTGGTAGCCTACAGAATGAATACTGTTTTAAGCTTTTCAACAACTTCGTCAGGTTTTGTGGGGAAAATATTTGGCCCAATTAGACAACATTTATGAAGTGCTCTGTGAGACCAGATACTCTTCACTGAACATGACAGAGCGAAAGAGGCTCCGGCTGTTATGATCGGTTAGGGTTCATCATGTTCAACATGTGTGATGGCAAAGTCGACACAATCTCCTAACACAACAGACTGACCATCTCATTTATTAGACATAAATGTTGAGAGATCCTCGACTGGTGAAAACAAAAAATGAAACAAATGCCAAATGGCCAATCCGATTTGCATAATAATGTGTGAAAAGAGAGTAAGAAAAATTGTAGGATTGTTTTTATCAGAAGATCCATGGTTAACCAGAACCCACATACAAGGTTGCACAACAAGGTGGGAGGAGGAGTGCTTCTGTTTGTACCAACCACCCATCTATTACCTGCAGCTGTCATGAATTTGGCATGAAAATGTTGTGAAAGGGTCTAATTTTCTATGAGAATAGAATGCAATTGTACAACAGAGCACAATGAATGTCCACACCGGATTAAAAATGCTCCTCATGTACTAGTTTGTTTGGGTTGAGGTTGCTGACAATTTTCTGTTGCATAAACCTTTAAGACAAATATGACCCGTGACAAACAGGCTGTTTCTGTCTTAATAACAATTCTGGTAAGGGAGCGATTTAGGACACTAATGTTAATCATTCACCAGGGCAGTGGAAATACCCTGACATTAAATATTTACCTTCCAGTCGGGGAACATGGAGAATGAAAAGCCTGTAAATGACTATTGACTCATACACACAGTGTATGAAAGTGAGGAGGCCATCAAACAGAATCCCGGTCCAGCACCACATGTTTTAGTATCCCAATGAAAACAAGAATAGACAATTTCTCACCAAAAGCAGCATGTTACATCATTTCTTCTGTTCTGTGTTTTTGTTCTTTTTTTCCCTACACGATATCATTCCACAGTAAAGCCATCAAGCCGATCACACACAAACCTGACAGATCAAGGCCCAGCAGTGTGAAATGTGTCGGCCATTTTGGCTCTGTCAGAGTTGGTGACACGCAGAGCAACTGCTCATTAGAAGGCAAGTGTGACAGAGCCTTTCTCCTTCATCCACCAGATGGGTTCGACTTCCTCACCCAAACAGAGTAAGGGGGAGAGCAGAGGGGGGAGGAGAGAGGCAGATGGCGGTGGCGAAAGAAAGAGGAGAGAAAATAAAAGCAGGAGAGTGAGTGAAAGTGAAAAGAGAGAAGAGATGGGAACAAGGGAAAGATACAGTGTGAGAGAAGGCAGGGGAATGAGGAAACGTGCCGGCGGATATCATTAGGGCCGGGCACAGGGCTGTTTAACGAGCGAGCTCACAGCACCCCTTCATCCTCAGTGGCGCCTGCTGGCTAGAGGCCCCTAGTTTTCTGGCTCCCCAGTAGGGGCTGCCGCCTGTTCCATCACTGCCGAACGTAGTAAGGGGAGCTGAGTGGAAAGATTTATTTTCTCTCACTGCCAGTGAAGCAACCTGCATATTTGCAGACTAGGGGTCGACCGATACTGGATTTTCAAGGCTGATACCGATACCGATTATTAGTAGTCAATGAAACCAACAACTGATATTTGGAATGTTACCAACTCCAATACTAAATTTTGTTGAAATACTTTAAGCAATTATTTAATAAATTAGACTTAAACTTCAAACATAATACACAGTAAAAGATCGTCAGATAGTGTTGTGGGCAGGACATTAAGTGAGACTCCGTGGTGAGTGAAACCGAAGCTGAGGGACAGACAGATCTGTAGCGGAGTCAAATTAGCGCACTTTTTAATCATTACTTTAATCGGTTCTCAAGCAAATAAAACGCTGAAACAGATAATCTGCAAACTGTCAAAAAAACAGCTCGATAATTGGTCTATCCCTACTGCAGACACAGGCTCATTAAACCTAAGAAACATCCACTCAGGATCTCACTCACAATCTCACATACACACGCAGCCTGAGGTTAGAAAGGTTTACCGCATGCACTCTCTCTTTTTTTTCCTCTCCAGTCAGAGGTATAATTGACTCTGCCTGACACATAAACATAGTGGTAATAACCCCGGCTTCCCCTTGATGTTAAGCGGTGGAGCACACAGCTGTGCGAGGTGCTGGGAAAAGTCACCGGGCACCAGGCATCTGCTGGCTTGTTGCATCCCTGCCGTCACCTGTTCAACAGTGTGACTGTGGTGCCGCTACGGGAGGCCGACCAGAAAACATTTACCTGAAGAAGAGTCATTTGTTATTTGAATAAATCAGTTAAAGGAGGGGTGAAAGATTAAAGTGACAAGCCTGAAAGGTTATGTGAGACGGGCAAAAAGAAAAAGAAGAGAATTGTAGCTGTTAAGATTAATCAAAAGCCATGTTTGCGTATCTCTTGGCTATGCACCACAGAATAGACATAAATAGACATGATGCTTTACAAAAAAGTGACACCTACTTAATTTGGTTGCTCTGATGAGAATAACACTTCATATTATCTATTAGGCTGTGTCCTATCTGCCATTGCAATGAAATGCAACTACACTGTGCTATTATAATATATAACCTTAAAGAATAGGTCTTCTGATTGTAAATATTTTTCTAGTCATCAACAAATCAATTTAAAAGACCAAAAAATACTATGAAGTGTGATCTGTGTATAGCCAACCCTTGATTTTTCTTATTTCTTGTGCCATTTACTAAAAACAACAGCTCCACTTTGCACAGGCAGACATGATCTTTGACACTGTAGTTTGTTTTGATTAATAGTTGATTTAACCTGTTTAAAAAAAATAAATGAAACTACATATTTGTGCATTATCTTTTCAGTTTTGAATGATTGGACTTGGGTTTAAATGCCAATAGGGATGTTGGAAAGTATTGAGAGACGGACTAACAAATTATTCTTGATCTCTTCATGGTAGAAGCACAGGGAAGTTTCACACAAATGCAGGGAAAGTGCTTTACAGAATCTTTAAATATTTAAAGTCCTTGCTCATTTGGGTGACACTACTTGTGTCTGTTCTTATTTGTAATACATCTGTGGTCTGCCGACAAAGTGTGGGATAAGATATTTATTAAGGTTTTTAACATTCTGGATGTCCTACACATTACATAAAATGCATGCAGCTACCAGCTTTAGTATTCTGTATAACTCCCCTCATGATGAGATTCAAATTGTGTAAAATCCAAAAAGGGATTCACAGAAAATGATGCACGCATGATCCCTACATAATTTGAATCCCACCGAAGAAAGAAGACTCCACAAGTACTATATGAAGAATCAACTGTAGAATGCCCTTCTTGTGGTGGAAGAAGTATTCAGATCCTTTGGTAACACTTTACTTGAAGGTATCTACATAAGAGCAACATTTCATGACACGGTCATGACACATGAACCCTAACCTTAACCATAACTTGTCATGAAAAAACCAAATGACACTTTCTAAAAGAAGCGTTATAAACGTCATAAACATTTATGACTTGTTTATAATGTTTATGGCACATTCATGACAGTGTCATGTCACTCTTATGTAGATAACTTCAGTGAAAATGATCCTTTATACTTACATAAAACTACTAATATCACATTGTAAAAATACTTGCAATTTAAAGTCCTGCATTGAAAAAGTAAAAGAATGTAAGTGACACCAGGAAAATGTACTCAATGCAGAAAAATTCTTACGTTTTAGAAACTGGAAACAATTCAAACTGTTCTGTCCATCAAGTGTTTAATCGGCTAATTATTTCAGCTGTACTTGTAGGCCCATCAATTATTTGTAGGGTTGTCACTACGAGTGAATCTTTTGACATTACACATTAATCCTGTACAATGTGCAATGTCACAGTATATATATATATATATATATATATATATATATATATGTACTATATTGATTTATGCTACTCCAAGGTTTGCTTTAGGAGAAAGCCTGACCAAATGTAAAGGTCTTTCACATTTTTCTGACCCATTATTCCCCTCTGTTCTCTGTGGTTGTCCAATTGAATAGATTTTTTTTTTTCTGCCTTCTTGTGTGACCTGAAAAAGCCCCCTTAAACTTTGAAATGTTGCCACAGTAAATCAGTGTAACGGAAGTGCACATTATCCTCTGCTGTGCTGACACTGGTCGTGGCAAAGCTGACAAGATAAAACCCCATAAAGAGTGGCTGTTGGAGATGAGAGCCTAGGCGGCACAGAGTGGGGACTGGGAGTTCACGACCGGATGGATGTCAGCTTGATCTATACTGAATCAACACACAGCAAAGGTTGATAAGAAGGCGTAAGCTCCACAGCTGGCAAAGAAACTCTCCTGATGCCCACTTACATGTGTGCATACTTCTGCAAAGATACAATATGTACATAACGGGCACATTGACGCTTCCACTTGCAGATAATGACACATAGAGATGATACACACAAAGACAGAGATGAACACAGCCCACTGAGATCGGGGACGATCCCTGCCAAAACAGGCAACATCAATTGCTTTGAAAGGTTTTCATATCAGTCATATTGACAGGATCAGTGAGAACAGGATGAAATGGTAGAGAGAGAAACAGAGAGAGAGGAGAGATGTAGGGGGAGGAGTGGGTGGGATGTAGATGAAAGACAACAGAAGGACGAAAAACAAAGATCAAAAATAAAAGAAAAAAAGTTGAATAAAAGTACAAAAAATGAAAGCAGATAGAAAATAAAACAGGGGGAATAGACATGGGGGGGGGGGGGTGTAAAAGCAAAAAACTATTTTGACACAAACCACTAGTTGAAAACAACACGTACTGAGAAATCAAACAAGATAAGAGACGGGGAGAGATAAGACACTGGGAGAGACAAGGAAAGCCTAAAAAAAGAGTGGGAGAAACTTTTCTTTGTGAAAGTGGCAAAGCTTTAGCACTAAGGACAGCTTCTTGCTCCTTCTCCCCTCCAACAATAAAAAATGCAGGCAAACAGAAGTGGTAACCCTCGCTGCTCAATGTGATACGGTGTCAAGTATACAGAGTACCACGCATGCACGCACGCACCAACACACACGCACATACACACACAGTGTGTGGCCAAAGCCCCCTATCTGAGAACAAGTGCTCATCCTGACACTCCAAAGGGGCTCAGCGTGTGCACAGTCTAAGATGTTTAATTCATACAGCCGCCTGCTTGTGCTCAACATGAATGTGTGACGGAGGAGGATGGGAATGCGGAGTGTTCTGCACAACAGCCAGGCCTGAGGATGATGCAAAGACACAAGAGAGGGAGGCTACATAAATAGAGAAGAAGAGCGAGAGAAAATGCCAATGAATGAAAAAGAAGAAAGAGATGTAGGAGTATACACAGCGACAAAGAAAAAAAGGTTATAGAAATAGACGCAGCTGAAAGCTGTGAAGCAATAAAATGAGACCAGAGAGAGAGAGAGAGAAAAATAACAAGGTAAGAGAGAACATGTTTGAGATGCAAAAGCCAGCTCACACACAATCAGTGATGGATAGAAGTAGAGCAGCAAAAGTGAACAACAGAAAAGAGGGACAGGAAAAAGTGAGAAAACAGTGGAGGGAAATTTTGCAGACACACAAAAAACTCTGGAGATCTCATGCAGGCAGGCGGTAAGAGCCCAGAGTGCTGAGGGTGTGTGTTGCAGATCTCAGGAGAGGCAGGCAGGGGACTGAGTGCTAGCGATTTTCTGTCATATCTCTCTTTCTCTTCATCCCTCACGCCTGTTATCCTCCTCCTCCTACCTCACCCCTCCCTGCAGCATGTGTAGCAAAAGTACTACAGCGTGTGTAGCATTTATAGACACCAATTTTATTGTGGGATTAATTGTGATACCTTGATGTAATTAGTTTCTCAACACGAAGACCATGCTTCTAATGCAACCTGTTCCTTCCTGTCATAAAAAGATAGCACATCTCTTCTGCTATTGGATGCCATGCCATGCTACCTAGCCTAATGCTTTTATTAACGGTTACTACGCCATTTATGTAAGCTCAAAACAGTTAAAGGCCATCTATGACAACAGCTTTTGGTGTTCTAGGGTGTGACAAATCCCTTTTGACTCATCTGCCTCTAACATTTAGCTAGCTCTTGTCTCATTACTGATCTATAAAGTATTCATGAATTAATTATCAAAGGTTCATAGTCAACACTTTGGGAAATACGCTCATTGCACAAACAAGTGTTTTCTTTAAATTTTAAAATAGTGCCTTTAACATAATTTCACAAAAACAGTTTCTTCCCCTCTGCCCTCAGCCTCATTAACAAGACCCAGGACCCCTACTGACTTTCACTAAAGGGCTGTCCACACCAAGAACGATAACTATGACTATGGTTGTATGTATTTCAGCTTTGAAAATGACGTGTTCACTATGCATAGCCACTTGTGTTTTAGCTCGAACAAGCGGGAGATGGAAAGCAGCGGTGTGTCCATCAAACGCAAACACTAGCACATGTCAGTGACACACACACACACACACACACGCACACGCACACGCACACCAGATTTAGAAAGAGCTCTAGTTGGCCAATCACACACAGAATAAACAGAGAACATAGTATACATGAACATTAATCTGTTTATTGTATATACTCATGATATCAATATCATCAATATCTATCATTAGGCACCTTATACAGTATGTAGATAGTTTGGAGAATTGGTCTGCATGCCTGTTGGTTACAAAAACACTGAATTGAAACATGCTGTCAACCTGGCAGAAAAAAAAATCTTAGATATCCGTTTAGATTGTGTTTGAGGCGTCGCTTACATGTTTGCTTCTACACTTGTTTATGCAAAACTAATGTGAAACCTTTGAACGGCGGTGACGGTTTTTACTGCAAATTTGTGGAGAAATGTGTGTATAGTGTCACTGAGTGTGATTGTGTATTAAAGTGTGCCAGCCTGTGTGAAAATTGTTGTGCAATAACGTATGAGGTTTAGTCTGGCGTTCCCTTGTGTAACAGTGTGTATCAGTGTCTATGAGTGCGTGCCAAACCTCTGACAGGTACTGGGAGTCTATGGGCTGAGCCAGTTCAGGCAAGTCTTTGGACACCATGGCACAGTTGCCAGATCTTGAGCCGGTTTTACCTGGATTTCAGAGCCAGAAAAACTGTAGAAAGTTTCCCTCATGCCTATGAAGGAAAATATATTCCCTCACTTCCCACAGCATGTACAGTACTGTAAGAATCAATATTTCACTGCATTCACCCAGGGTTTTGCATCCTGGGATAAGAATCACTTACTACAAACACATTGCTACATTTGTTATGTAGTGGACAGCCTGGTAACAAATTAAGGTCATGACTACATTACATTTGTAAAAAAAAAAGATTTGCCTTGAGAAAATACATTTTTACACAATCGCTTTCAATAATCCTTTACAGCCACAAGACGTGCAAAGTTGCAATTAAGTCAGAACACAGACACAGTACTTTCTTTACAGGTCCACTATCAAAAAATGATGAAATTCAATGCAAGTGGTTGTTATACTGTAAGATCACAAGAAGTCAGCCTTGTATTCCTTTCCCCGGAGATTTTGTAAATGCACGGGCCTGTTTTGTCAGGCTCCTATTTGCAAATTTGAACTATTCTAACCATATCTCAGAAAAAGTTTTAGTTTAACTAGAATAAATAGACATTTTGGGGACATATATATTCTTTCTCGCCATGACTTAGATGAGAAGATTGGTACCACTTTCATGTCTGTCTGCTAAATATGAAGCTACAGTCAGCTTTAGAGGTGCTGGTAGGCAGTTAGTTACCTTTGGACAGAACCAGTGTGTTAGGCTAAGCTAAGTGACTGCTAGATGTGAATTTATATTTAGTGCAGAAATATAAGAACGTTATTGATTCTATAGTCTCGCTTTGCCAGACCTTCCGCCAAAGGGCTGCACAATTGGGTCTGGCTAGTCCACACAGTATTCCGGGATGGGAGAAAAAGGTGCTCTGGTGTTTAAACCAATCACAATCATCATGGGCGGCACTAAGCGCCAGGCCAAGCAACGGGGCTGCTGCCAAAACGCTTTGGGAAGGAACCTGTTTTGGTGGAACATGTACATTCAAAAAGTTCCAACTCAGATTGGACAGATAGTCCAGCTAGCTGTCTGGATTTAGCCTGCAGAGATCTGAGGAGCAGTTAACCAGAGTCCTCAGAAATCCACCAGAGTTTAAAATTCCAACACAAAAAAAGCGGAAAGTAAGTAAATCTGGCAGAATTTCCGGCGGCACAGAGCAATGTCAGAAGTGGAACGCTGTAGATATCAGTGATGGAAATAACGCGGTATAAATAACAACGTTACTAACCATGTTACTTTTTTCAGTAACAAGTAATCTAATTGATTATTCTTCCCATCTTAATAAAACTGTTCCTGCCAAAAAATGTGGCACGCTACTATAATTAAAGCTGAGTTTTTTTTCTTCATCAGACCATCTAGGTCTCTAATCAAGGAAGAACAGTAAAAAAAAAAGTCATTTCTTCTCGGCTCAGTGGGCAGCAGTGATGGGCAACTTACTTATAAAAACAGTTGTTACAGTTACAAGTTACTTCTTCCAAAAAGTAACTAAATTAGATACTCAGTTACAAATTATAAAAGTAACTAGTTACTTCAGAAAGTTACTAATACTAATTCCTTTCAAGTACATTTTTAAATGCTCAAATGTGACCCCAACTTGACCCCTCTTTAATGGAACTTAAAAAACATGTGCATGTTCAATTATTTATGATAAATCTAAATATTATGATGAATTGCACACTTAATACAATACACTATTAACAGAAACAATGTACACACATCTAAACTATTTTAATGTTGCTGTGGGACAAAG
>NC_045746.1:16225303-16225563 GCF_008692095.1 Etheostoma spectabile
GACTAGCCTCCAATCAAATGCCATGTACGTAGATATTATGTCTAGTGGATTGATACAAATAACAATAGATGTTTTGGAACTTTTGATATTTATGGCCCCTCAACTGGCCATAAATGGGCAAAATTAAATAATGCTTGCTAACTTTATAGCAAAAATAAATAAATATATGCACTCTGTGTAGTGCAAATAATGTAAGTTGCCTGATGTTTCTACTTTTGCGCTGGTGTGCGAGTAGAGCCGGCATGTGTGTGTGTGTGTGT
>NC_045746.1:16225573-16233638 GCF_008692095.1 Etheostoma spectabile
GTGTGTGTGTGTGTGTGAGAGAGATAGAGCGAGGGAGAAGTGAGAGTAAATAAAAATATGTAAATAAAATAAATAAATATGTTTGAGTATTTAAATTTTTTTAAAAGTAACGCAATAGTTACATCTGAACTAGTTACTTTTATAATTTGTAACTGAGTACCTAAATTAGTTACTTTTTTGGAAGAAATAACTAGTAACTGTAACTAATAACTTTTTAAAAGTAACTTGCCCAACACTGGTAGATGTAGACTCTTTGCAAGAAAGCAAATGAAAACAAATAACTTTTGTTTGGATATCATCAAAATTATTTGCACACAAAAGCCTGATAAAAACCAAGGTCATACAAAAAATGAACTGCATTAATGACTATTAAACAAACGGAATATAAATTGTTATGTAGTGAACTTCAGAGGTGCTGGTAGGAGGATGTTGCCCTTGGACACGAGTAAGGCTAGATGTCTCCTCCAGATGTTTCTAGTCTTTATGCTAAGCTACGTTTCTGGCGGTAGCTTGGAAGTGGAGTCAATCTTCTCATCACAACGAATATGTTTCTTTAATAACGCTCATATTCTTTAAACAATATAATCTTCAGCATCAATAACAATTTATTATACTGATGAAAATAGTTCAGAAAATAGTTCATATATTAAGTCAGGTCTCAAACTCACCAACCTTTTATCACTGCCAACCATTTCTCCCAGTTCACATGTTGACACTTTCTAATCTGAAGTAGTTCAGAATTTCCAAACTTAACGGAAGCTTCAGCCCCTCCCCTTTCCTCCTGTGGCCTTGACAGACATGGACACGGCAACTCCAACCGACCGTGAAATAGCCACTTGTGTTTTAGCCCGAACAACTCCATTCCTGTGTGACTGTCCGCCCGCACGCTCGCTCAGACACACACACACACACACACACACACACACACACACACACACACACTGTACAGTAGTCCTGGAGGACCGACTGGATGTCCTGAAGAACTGATCAATACTATTCAATCTGCTCACGGGTCACTGCCGCATTAGGCTACAGCTACTATCCAAACAATGAATGGCTGGACGCATGTGTGAGAGAGAGAGAACCAGGTACAAATGGAATCCCATTAAAACGCAATGGCTCTCGGGACCGATGCTAACCCCCTTTTCCCCCCCCATTTTCCCCCCTTGCTCCATACGCAGTAGCTATTTTGTGCCCCTCTGACTGACAGCTCCTATCCAGGAAGAAAAAATATGTTGTTACCATGACAACAGCTCATGCTACACCGGCGTGGATACAAGCAATTGATTAATATCACTACACTGAAATCAGCATCTGATATTGAGAGGTCATTATAATGGCTGCAGGACTTCATAATGTATTTACACTCGTAGACATATAGGGAAGAAGATGACAATGGTCTGAGTAACAGCTGTTTTGTTTCTTGACAGACATGATTTTAAGTGCAGTTAAAATACCTATAATATCAACAGTGAGTGGCCATTATTCACATGGACAGCAGAGATTGAGTTTTTTTTTTTTATCAGAGATAAAAAGAACACAGTGCATGTTCCTAAATGACTGACAGACAACATTTCCATAATGAGCTTTTGCGCACAGTACGTCTCCTTTCTACACTATTTTTAATTCATCTCATCTAAAAATAGTTTAAAGCTGTGAGATGGAAAGCAGACAAAACAATAAAAGAGTCAGCGATACGTAGGGGAGGATATGAAAAAGCCTCTTCTTATTCTTCTTATCGTTGATGCCTTTTCTTCCTTTTCTCTCCTCATCAGCGGTAAAGTTTCAAGACGAATCATCTCTTGGTTTACGAAGCCCTTTTGCTGTGCCTGCTCCTTTTTTCTTTTCTTTCAGCCACTTCTTCTTCTTTTCTTTCCCTTTTTTACGGTGTTTTTCGGGACACCGAGGGAATTTCCTTCTCGGAGTTTATCCCTTTCTTCCCCCCAGGTTCTGCTTCCGATTGCTTTTCACAAGGATGTCGTTCATTTCAGTAGAGCCAACTTATCAGTACCTAGTGTGATGCCAGGTTCAATGTTTATTCCTTATGCTAACTGTTGGTTGTCTATTCACAGTGAGGCTTTCTCAAGCTTACTGTCTATCCTAAGAGAGTGATCCACAATACAGAGAGGGCAAAAAGTGAAGAGACGTTTTAAACACTGTTTACAGGATCTATGCACAGAATGACAGCACAAAAACACACGCATGGTTGTGTAAAATGTGTCACCCCTTTGGAGTTGTGGAAATCATCTGAGGTGATAAAGAGGAAGAATATGGGAAGAAGAGCTGTATAGTACTGGTTTTGGGGATAGTCTTTATGTTAACACTACTGAAAGTCCTTAGTAGGGCAGAGCCAGGCCCAGCAATACTAAGTAATCATGGAAGAAAATACACATTAAGGTGCTATAATGAAGGCGCTAACATTTCACAAACAGACCAAGAGACTGTGTTTGAGTTGGAATGAAGAAGTGGATTGTAGGCCCTCAATTATACACTGTAAGGGTAGAGTAGATTTCCCTAGAAGCAAATCAGCTAACACAGATGAAACCATCATCCAATCACAAGGCAACAATGCTTTGCGTTTGAATGCTTTTAGGAGTCCCAGCCAAGGCAAGGTTTTTTTTGAATTTTTGTAGATTAATTGTTGGAAGGGCTTGGCTGTGGGCGTGGATCTTGAGGGAGAGGGAGCGAAGTGATTCTGAGAGGAGTGTGGGAGTTATAGCGTGAGAGGTCTAGCGGAGGTTTAGCTGCAAAGGTCAGAAATAACTGGAGATGGGACGCCCGTAATGGAAACTACTGGTCAGATTCCAGGACACTGTGAGAGATTGTTTGGACTGTGAGGAAACAGCAAGTCAGAACTCGTGGGAGCTTCTCAGGAGTGGCTGGGAAGAAGGCACACGTTTTTTCCCCCATAAGGGATGACGATGGAGATCAAAAGTGTGAGACAGAGAGCTGAGATTGTTCCACAAAGAAGTCTTGGGACCACATATTGGGTGGAGGTTGGCAAGGCGGTGGGCATCCACGTCCTTTTGTGACTGGGTAGTCTTCCTTTAAGATCAGGCTATGGTGAAGATGGAGTGCACTCCAGAGAGGCTGCTGGGAAAAAAACAGAACACAGAAAATTAATGAGAGGATATAACAGAGGGGTTGGGTGTGTCGTGTGTGTGCGTGAAATAGAAAGAAACAATGCTCCCGTTGGAAAGAAATGGCAAGAAAGACAAATACAAGATGAAAACAGAAGAGTAAAAAGAGAAACAATGACGACGATCACAAAAAGGGAGGGGAGGGGTGCAAACCCGAACAGAGCTTAGTGACGTAGATGAGAAAGGAAATGAAGAAGTTGAGATCAAACAGGAAAAGAAAAAGAAAGGGCCAAGATAACAAGCATGGGCACAGTGGGGCATAAAAATGGATCAGGGGGATGGAATTAGAAAAATAGAAGAGAGAGGGGAGAGATAAGAGAGACAGGATGAAAGAGTGAGAGAGAGAGAGAGAGAGAGAGAGAGAGAGAGAGAATGAGAATAAAAAGAGAGGAGACATAATTATAAAATGGCACGAGAAAATCAATGCAGTGAGCGTCATTGTGCTTGCAGGCGCCGTACAAAGGGAGGTGGAGAGCAGCGGTGTGTCCATCACACGCAAACACTAGCACATGTCAGTGTCTCACACACTCCTTCTCTCTCCCCACCACACACACAACACACACACACACCACACACACACACACACACACCACACACACACCCACACACACCACAAACACACACACACACACACCAAACAACCACACACACACACAAATCAAATGAGATGAAGACAAGGAGGATGAGTCAGGCAGATGAAGCGGAGAGAGACAAGTGACATTTAGAGCTCAGTCGGAGCATGGGATGACAAGGCACAAAGATGCATCCCAGCCGATCTGACAACAGCTTTTGCGATGTGTGTGTGTGTGTGTGTGTGTGTGTGTGTGTGTGTGCGTGAGAGAGTGAGCGTGGATGCAGAGCTCGGTGGAAGGAACCCGATTGCGATTTATATTATTATATTTAACTGTGAGAGGTGAGTACAGAGCGCCAACACAGTGCTGAGAAGTCATGTTAATATTTTGAAACTTGGAGCTACAGAAAATGAAAAAGTCTGATGATAAACCTTTCAAGTAGATGTCAAGAAGTAGAACTATTCAGAACCTTCACTTAAGTAAAAGTGCCAATACCATGATGAAAAAAACAAAACAAAAAACTTTACAAGTTAAATCCTAGAGCAGAAAAATTATCAGCCAAGTGTCAAAAGTAAAACTACTCATTCAGCAAAAAAAATGGCCCCTGTGATGGATAAATTATTATACTATATATGAAAATGCTATATGATAGTTGCTCTTTAATGTAAAATCTATTTGCTACAGCTTTCTGATAAATGTAGTGGAGCAAAGTTACTTTTTTTCCTCTGAAATGTGGTAGAGTGGAAGTATAAACTAGCATAAAATGGGAATCCACGATTACCTCAAAATTGTACATTTGTACAAATTGTACAACTGCAATGCATCGAGCCATTTCTGCTCAAAAGCATTTAAACACCATGTCAACACCACACACACACACACACACACACACACCACACACACACACACACACGTTAACTGTATTACTGCCAGGGCTTATCAGTGCAGCGGGACCACACACCACAAAAGGCTGAAATTCATTACAGTTGTAGGAGGGCCTTGATAAGCTGTCAGCACATTCGATGGATTCTTCAAATCCCCGCCCCCCCCCGGAGAGTGGTGAGAATACTTAAAACTCCTCCTTGTCTACATCCTAATTTCAAGGATAGTTTGCATTGTCACGTTCAGACACAAACTGCTACATTTCCACCTTCATATAAACACAGAAAACTCTGTTCTGAATCTTGACTTCACACACACACACGCACGCGCACACACACACTATTCTGAGGTACTGCTGAACGGAGAGCAGGCCTAGAAGAGCAGTTCAACAACATACTCAGTATTTCCAATTTATGTCGGTGTTAATGTCACTATGCTCCTCTGGCTGCCATCACACACACACACACACACCACACACACACACACACACACACACACACACAGACACAGACACAGACACAGACACAGACACAGACACACACAGACACACAGACACAGACACAGACACACACACAGGACACACAGACACCACACAACACAGACACAACACACAACACACACACACCACCACACAAAACAGACACACACACACACACACACACACACACACACACACACACACACACCAAGCCTGGATGCTTCAACAACCTTTATGCAAACATATTTTCCAATCTAGTTGAACAGCTGAAAGCACTGTAAAAAGAAGAAGAAAGGAGAATCATCTTCCAGCCCACACTGTTTCAGTTTCAAGGACAGAAAAGGACAAATTACTCCGGATCTTTTCTTTAGCACAATTACTATAATCTGCCAAACCTAAATTAAACAGACCAGCATGTGAATGCCTCCTTGACATGAGTGTGGAGTGTGTATGTATTCCAGCGTCTGACAGAGAATTACAATTTCGGCATGTTTCTGTGGTGTGTAATTGCATGTGCATGTATATGTGTGTGTGCGTATGTCAGAGAACACTCGGTTTGTCTCCAGTTATTAAACTAACTAATTAAAAGGCCCACTCATCACGTTTACGTCCCAAACAAAGGGAGAGTTGATCTGTTATTAATGTACTTCTTCCAAATTGTAATTCACACACGTATTCGGTTTCATACCCATACGTTCACACATGAATGCTTGCACGCACATTGTGTACACACACACACAGTGCTCCAGTGGTGTGCAGTGGCTCAGTCTCCTCTGCCACCGTACGAATGATGATGTGATTTGCCAGTATTAACGAACGAGCAGCTTTTCAGAGACAGGTAGTCTGGATCATCAAAATCTCTCCTGCTATGCTTCACTCCTTTCTTCATATCTCTTTCTCTCCCTTCTCTCTTTCCATGCATTTGTAATCAGATATGTCTTGCTTGTTTAATCAGAGCACACCTCAGCGTGCAGCCACATCTGCCACCTCTCCGCTGTGCGCCATGTCTCGTAGTAAAAATGTGAACGAAGGCGTATTTTGCACTGATTCTGTCCATCCGGCTTTGAGGCATCTGTTCTATAGGCTGAATCCAGGCTTTACTGTACCTGCCAGAGGGGAACCCTGACAGCTTGGCTGCTGGAAACCTTTAGATGATTATAAAGGATATGGCCAGCGATATTTTCTATTTTTTTCTTAGTGTAAACAAATGCCAAACCAGCATGCTGCGAACAAGTATTGCTTGTGCAGCCAAAGCCTGGTAAGCCTTATTCCTCTTTGCCGTTTGCACTTGATGTTTGTCATTAGTATGTATATGAATTTTATTTTGAGTTGGTGGCACATGTTCTTAAATAGTACAACGAAGATCTATTTTTCTTCATTTGAAAATAGTCCAAAACATGCTGGTTTGAGTAACTTTTGCTTAAATTACTGCTGTGTTTAAAAATGATTGAGCCTCTTTTTAAACAATTCCATTTTTACCTAAATGTTTACATCTTTGTTAGAATAAAGGCTTGGCCCTGAACAGATAAGGGAATGAGGTTGCTGTGAGATGGGCTAACACATGTTGTTGTTGTTGTTGGTCTTTTTTGGGCAGATTTGTTGACAATAAGAAATTTGATTGGATACCTTCATGTACTGTATTAAAGGAACAGTGGGTGACTAAGAGAGAAGAGTCAACACATTTAATTATGAAAAGGAGGATATGGATGGACAATACTCACTCTTATTTGTGAGTTATAGCAAGTTCTTTTTATATAGTAGAAAGTGATACCCTGTTAAGAATAGAGTCTGTCAGTTCTAGATGCCAGAAACAGGTCACACACACTGCACCACATGACAGATCTCACTACCATTAATCACCACCAGGTCAGAAATGTACAAAATAGATGACCATAATAAAGAGTCAGCCAACACTTCTTTAGAGCAGCGGTTAACAAACGTTTTGGCTTGTGACCCTTTCAAATGAAGCATAACACCGTTCTTCATAGGTTATTTCATGGCAGAACAACAAAATACTGGTTGATTTCATTTGACACTTTTAAGGGTGTCACAGTTTATATACATGAGGGCACAAACTACTATCGTCATCACAATGATGTCACAGCCCTGTTGCCAAACAATACTGTTAGTATTGTATGATTCTGCAAATTTACAGACATCCACAAGAACAATCTATGGCCAATGGATTTTTTACTTTTAAAGATAATCTTTTGGACATTGTAGGCCTTAATTTGTGACAGGACATGAAAGGGAAGAGAGAGGGGGAATGACAGCAGCAAAGGGCCGCAGGTCGGATTTAAACCTATGGCCGCTGTGTCGAGCACTGAGCCTATGTTGACAAGCAACAGACCAAAATGAAGACAGCCATGAGATAAACTATGCATTAATAGGAGAATACTTATTTTTGATTGATACATTGATTTCTGATAACTGTCTGTCTGACTCAAGTAGAAGGTACAGTTGTTGAAACTGTCATTGAGTCCAGCTATATAACATTTTCCCACAGAACTGGATCACTAATCCATGTGAAAGCTCAGATGACTTAGGTAAGGCCACTGACACATCCAGTATACGCACACACAGGCGCATACATGTCAATAGATCTTATATATGTAGAATTGTGAGAGCCTTGTTTTCAAGTGTGTGTTTAAAATAGGTCATCTCATTCTGCGACTCTGAGCGAGCACGCCTGCTTCTTTTCCTGCCCTGATTTCAACAACATAAACAACTGACGGGAAGTTTTCCCCATCTCCTTCTCTCCGTCTATCTCTTTAAAGCAGCGCTCTTTATCAGCGTAACCCAGTGAGGTTGAGTAAATAAGTCTATTTTATGCAGAGCAAGAGACAGAGGAATGGTAGTTCTCAAAGTGCTTGTATTTTGGTATTCTAGTTGTGTGTCAAGTTAGATTTGTTTGCTACTGTGCCTTTTCCAGTGCCACCTGCTGACACACACACACACACACACACACACACACACACACACACACACACACA
>NC_045746.1:16233648-16235165 GCF_008692095.1 Etheostoma spectabile
ACACACACACACACACACACACACACACACACACACACACACACACACCTTGCTCCATGGTTTAGCTTCCTTTAGTTGCTCAGCAGGGGACTGTCAAACTGAGCTGCGTACCATTTCTTTACTGTGCTGCTCTATCATGCAGGATATCTCTCCCGACACAGAGCTGTCATGGCCTTCAGGGCTTTGACAATGGCGATGCAAAGGAGCGAAAAGTGGAACAGCAAAAAACAAGCCCATCACTTATTTTAGTGCATGTATGCTTATGTCAGCATGTATCTATATTTGCACTTTTATGTTGGTGAAAGCCCAGCTGTACTGTACGTGTAGAAATGTGTAGATATGTCTTTAGATGACTCATGGTGTTAAACTGAAAATCCCTAGTTTTACTATGCTCACATTAGTGGTGCGATTAGCCAAAAGGGAGTTGCAACATCTCTGGCGGTTGATGGTTTGAAAACATGACCGAGGTTAGAAGTATTTCATCATGACAAATTACAAGGAATAGCTATGCTACAGCATTGTGTTCCTGTTGTCTGAATAGAGCAACATTAAACAAGATTTAGCCTGCTGTGGAGGTCTTAGAAATTAGGTCAATATTTTGGGAAATTTATTGTTTGCTTTCTTGCTGAGAAGTTATATAATTGTTACAACTCCTGGAAGCCTAGAAATATTCGGACACATTAAAAAACCCACAACATATTGTTTTTAGGTTAAAGGTTAAAATGTTAATAGTGAACTTTAAAAGCGTGGGTGGTGGATTTGTTACCTTTAGACAGAACCAGGCTAGCTGTTTCCCAATGTTTCCAGTCTTTGTGCTAAGCTAACAGGCCACTGACTGCAGCTTTATATTACATGCATGGATCTCACTTCCCAGAGACAGTAGTGAGGGTTTTCCTAGGAATGTTGCCAAAGACATCTAGTTTGTATTACTGCAAATGGCAAAGGGCTTTCATCAGTGGGCCACAGGCTCAGTCACCATAGTGTTACCTCATTTGGCGATACATAGTTACTCAACAGACATTCATTTAAATAGAAATCTTTGAGATTATTACTTCAAGTGTATTATACATTGATGAACAGAGTGGGAAAGGGAGAGGTGGAGTGAGAAAGAGGAAAGAGAGACAAAACGGGGGACACGGTGAGTAAGAGAACTAGGGCCTGCCCTGAGCTCTCAGGTTCCTGCTGACTCTAATGAATACCTGAGGAATGGGACACAGTCGAGAGCATGGCTACGTTGCCATTAACCTTGTGAAACCACAGCATGCGCTGGTGATTAACGACATCCCATTATGTGCTATTAAACAGCAGCAGAGGAGGTTCTCTCCCCCCCATACCAAAACAGCCAAGGAACTATGATTTCTTAGACAAACATTCCCTTATGGCCGTTTTATGGTTGTGCCGAGGCTCCACGCAGAGCTGTTGCCGTAGCCTACGTAAATAGCCTGATGTTTATACTTGTGCGCTGGTGTGTGCGTCGAGCTGGCATGTGTGTGTGTGTGTGTGTGTGTGTGTGTGTG
>NC_045746.1:16235175-16276941 GCF_008692095.1 Etheostoma spectabile
GGACAGTGAGAGAGTGACATGATTAGATTTGGAGCGAGTACCAACTCTAGAGTCATAGTGAGAGAAACAAAGTGTTTCCCTTTCTGACCAAAGTGGGAAATCTTTAACAGGAACAGTTAACCCTCTCCTCGATTTCATGTTAATTATAGAGAAGGAGAACCAGGAAATGAGTTGGGGAAAATGCAATGCTATTAAGCCAAGGCTGAGCGATGTGCGTCGCTGCGACGTGTGGTTAAATTTTTTGAGAGGTGCACATCAGGCTACGGTGTAGGGTCCGGCGTGGATGCAGAGGGGACTGCGGGAGTACGTTGTTGATTCTATGCACAACCATAAAACGGCCTTTAGTGTGACAACATTCTCCACAGGGACTAGAGCACAAACAAAATCCATAACATTATAACATCCGCTAAGAAAGATTTGTTCGCAAGTTGCGGAATGACCCACTGTGGCCTAATATACTCTGACTGCTGCTTCTTTGCATGCCACTTACATGTTTCCCCTCCCTGTCTTGTTCAAAAATCTGTTATTGTTTGTTACAATAGAAGCCAGTGGAGTCCCCATAGAGGGCTCAGTGATAAGCAAAATTCTCTGACACAGAAAGGAGGCTTTTACCATAAGAAAGGCAGAGGAGAAAAGAAAGAAAAAACGAAGAGGGAAACTGGAAACGGATAAAGCAAAAAAAAAGAGAAGTGGAGGGTGTGTGTGTGTGTGTGTGTGTGTGAGAGAGAAAAAGAGAGAGAGAGGGAAGAGAGACAGGGGCGGGCGGGAGGGGAAGATAAAGGCAGAGCTGTATTCCCTGATGTGGCTTCTGTGTGTTGGCTCTTCGCAGCTCCTGCTCTAAGGATTACTGCATTTACTCTTCAGCTTAAAAATAGCCCCCGTGATAATTTATTTAGCTAGAGCACGCCATCCAGCATTGTGTTTCCAGAGAATAGTCCCCCCCCCAACCCCCCGTGTCTGTGTCTTTATGAGATTCTTTCACTCTCTCACTTTCTCTCCCTGTGTGTTAAGGATGCTGTAGGTAGAATTGTGCAGATCCAGGACTTAGCCAAAAAATTTGAACATTGACCACTTCTCAGTCCATCCCCCCTTTCTGCTAAAGGCCAAATCGTCTCCTATGACCCTCCCCCCACAAGGGAGACTGAATGTGTGAGTGAGCAGTGATTGACACAGTTAGACCCCCCCGCCTGCCAAAGTTTGTTCTATAAGTCTTACCTATTGCACCATTAACCGTGATATTCTGTTCCTTTTCGTATTACTTTCTCTTAATTTTTCCCTTCCAAAGAAATTCCCCTTCTTTCGAGTGTGTGTTTAACTACATAAAGCTGGCTGCTGGTTGTACTCCTGTTTTGATGTCATTTGTGCTGCTAACTGGTTACATGAACCTCTGACACCCTTGAAACAGCTAAATTTGCCCATTATTATATATCCTCTAGTAATTTTCTTGAACCTGTAAGGATGCTCCACTTAGCACAGACAGCAAATAAAGTGAAGAGCAAACTCTGTGCATATTTACAACTCACCTCAAATATATAAATAAAAATAAGCATTCTCACTTTTTCGTAATATTCATGAGCCTGCTTGTATGCTTCGTTCTTTTATGAATCTCAATAAATGTAAAACTGGGCACACAGTGCGTGAGCCTGATCTCCACTACTGTTAACTACATTTTGGCAAGGACCCTTCTTCGGATATACACACACACACACACACAGTATATATATATATATATATATATATATATATATATATATATGTAGATATCTATATATATATCTATATCTATATCTAGCACAATAGTTTGGATGTAACCAAAGCCAGTGAAATTACCACAACATTCCTGATTTGAGGACAAGCTCCTAGATATACTGTTGAAGTGAAGAAAGCACATGTATTACCATAGTGCTAACCAATTTGCCCTTGGAATATGCTTGTTGAGTGTACTTTGAGCATACTTGAAGGAAACGATTCCCTTCAAGTCGCTAAGCTCATATGGCGGCCTATCAAGACTCGAACAGGGCATGTTCAAAGTCAACAGCACTTAAACATAAGATATGAGAGGCCTTCAAAGAGAAGAGACAAAAAGCCTCAATTGGTATTTTGGAATGGACTTTCAGTAGCTGAGGTTAAAGGCTGTCATATGTCTTTGTGGCACAGCAAATCTCAATTTCTGCAGAAATGTGATGTCTCGACAGCAGGGACGACAGCAGTGATGTAGCAGGGAAGTTGGGCTCAAAATAAGGAAGGGATCGCAACGTATTTCACTTGGTGTTTTCGCTTTTCCCTCAGTCTTGCTGTCTTAGTTTCCATGTCTCACACAACAGTTTTCCTGAGAGCTGTGAATAATGATGAACTTACTGGAGCCATTGGCTCAGAAACACTGGCAACTCTAATTTCCCTTTGTGTGTGTAGTAATGGGATCTTATTTCTCTCTATTAGGTTTCTGCTCTTCTGCTAACTGTGATCAGTTCTGTGGTTGGAAGGCGGCGCTGCGTGTCAAACTCGAAATCTACTAGTCACAAAGTTAGAGACAGAGAAACAGAGGCATGGTCGGGCTGTAGTTTCTAACTTGCAGTAGTCTTTATCGATAACGTTCCATTTCCGGTACTGTTCAGGTGCTACCAGAAATTCAACCAGATGTCCCTCTTTTTGTCCCACACCTTCCGCTTTCAACTTTATGGTTAACTGCTCCTCAGATCTCTGCAGGATAAATCCAGACAACAAGCTAGACAATCTGTCCAATCTGAGTTTTCTGTTGCACAACTAAAGCAACTTTTGAAAACATGTTCCACCAAAACAAGTTCCTTCCCGAGGCTATTTTGCAGAGGCACTGTTGATCCGCCAAGCGCTTAGCACCGTCCAAGACGGTTGGCTTAAAGAAATGCCAATAAACCAAAGCATGTTTTTCTTCCAACACGGAATGCTATGGGGACTCGCTGGACCCTCCTCTGCAGTGCTGTGAAGGAAGGTCTGGCAAAGCGAGACTAAACTTGCACATACCTGAGCCAGATAAAGGATCATGGTGTCAGACTAAACTAGTATATTAAACTGAACAACCCCTCTGCCCCTGTACTCTCTCTGCTACTAGGGGATAGAGAGGGGGGTGGGCAGGTTAACAAAGGGCATGCATTTTTGTCATCTTGCTGAATAGGGAGATGGCATCCCACCTCAAATCGTCTACGGACTATAGTATAGAATAGCAAAGCATAGTACAAATTAAATGTTAAACTTAGAGAACAAGGATGGCTGGAAATGAGGTTGGGCATTGACTTCTAATGAGGGAAAGCTCTGAAAATAGACGAGTATGATGCAAAAGTAACTTAAAAGTTTCTCATTCTAAACTAATTTGTATTATCACTATATTGGTATGTACTTGCATCCAATCTTCAGAACTTATCTGAGCTTTGAAGCAAAGGGAAAAATAACCACCTGGAAAAATCCCTTACTGCAAATTTAAAATGTATTTTGTTGTTTAACAATCTTTATTCAATGTGACTTTTACACTACAAGCACTGTGTCACGTATACAAAACACTAAAATGACTTGTGCAGAATCATCATAAGCAAACTGATGAAAAAGAAAACCCAAGACATTTTCTTTGTGTTTTCCTCAATTTCCATTTAATCTGACGCATGCGTTTGTTCTGTAGGCACCATTGCCACTGATGGCATCATTATCCTTTTTCACACAGCATTTTGATGCCGCATCCAAAGCGTGCAGTATTCACAAACATATATTCTCTCTGTATAAGCATTAAAGCAGTGATGAAGCCCTCACAATTCTCTTTGGGAAGACGTTGTGTATACTCAGCTCGTAAACCTGGGTGGAAGTGCAAAACTGGCCTTTCAGCGACATAAACAATCACCATGAAAAGAAAATTAAATTTTCCTCTCTACTGAAAAGTTTTGAAAACAATTTAATTCCCCTTGAGTGGCTCTGGGATTTTGAGTTTAAAGTAACTTGCTTGTCTGGTAATTAAATAAGAAATCAATTCTACAAACAATTGGTTCCGCCGGTGCATGCGGGCCAGTGATTGAGAGTGTGACTGAGTGTGTGAGTGCTCCTGTGACTGTATGTGCATGTGCTCAGGAACATTTTGGAGCGAGTTTGTTGCGTGCATATTGTGAGATGGATCACCTTCTTTGAGACTGACTGCGACTTTTTAGTTTCCTTTTCTCACACATGAACACATTGTAGTCCAAAGCACAATTACAAGCTATGTCTTACATGAAGTAGTACATAAAGCTGTTAAACACTACTCAGTTTAGAAATTCTGGTTACTCACACTGCTTGCTGTTTAAACAATATTTACAAGCAACTCATGTCCCATAAAGCAAGAAAGAAGAGGACCTGAATCTGCAGTTTCATCAAGCAGATAGTCTTGAGTTTCTCTGTAAATTAAATAATTGTGAATAGCTAAAGTTACAAGAGAAAAAAACTGAGTTTACTTTTCTTAAGATGAAAGTGCATTTGATAATTTGAAACCGATACAAATCATTGGATGTAAAATCTAAAATATTTGGGGTTGATTGAAACGTCTGTGATGTCCAATGCTTTTTGTCGCTTTTTATGAACAAAGTACATTTTGGCATACACACTCTCACCTCAAATCGAGTTATATAACTCTGCTTTGGCTTTTTTCATAGATTTACCACAATGCGTTTGAACAACCCCACAGAGAACAAGAGGGAACGTGTTGCATTCAATTTTTGTGGGGAGGAGAGTGCAGATACAGATAATGAACAGCAATAGAGTGAGTATGTCAAGGCACAACAAGGGGAGCATTATTGCTTTTACTCAATAGACATGATGTTTTGTGGCTGCTGTGCCACAAGCCATGTTTTTGTTGGTGGGAAAATTTGTACCTTGTAGAGTTCCCCCTATACTAGTGTTGAATGTCAGGAAAAAATGCTGAGTCTCCAAAAGTGTTTTTGCCCTTAAAGCTGCACAATTCAATATTCTATATATAAATAATAAAAAATATTATTTGTAATGTGAAAGGGGTATTTGTAGTGACAATACCACAGAGAATTGTTATCTGACTCTGCATTGTCTCTCAGCTGGAAGCAGCGTTTTAGCATCTTTCAGCTCCCTGTTTTGGTTCACTTTCACAGCTCTCATCTGTGTCATGTCCAGGTAGCAGTCTTCAGTAAAAAAGCTCTAAAAACCCACTGTATGTACACCATCAACTCAGCATGAATCATACAAAGTTAGTGACTAGCTGGTGAACATAGTGGAGCATTAAACAGCTAATTATATACTTTTTCAGGTTGCCAGTAGCTCAATCTGTGGGGGCGTGATCTCTACCAGATCACTGGTTAAAGTCCCTGTATGGAAAAGTGTACAGAGAGTGGACTGGTAGAGAGGTGCCAGTTCACTTTCCTAGGCACTGATGTGGTGCCCTTAAGCAAAGCACCATACCCCCAACTGCTCAGGGGCTCGGTATCCTTACATGTTGCCATACATAATGCATGTGTATAGGTATTATTGTATGGTTCTCTTTACTCTTTCCTCCAAACTGGAGTCTTGAGTACTCTTTCAAATAGTGTAAGGCAGTGTTCACTTTTCATGTGCAGACACTGAAAATCTTCCTTACAGTCTCTCACACCCTTGCTGCTTTAAGTAAATCACTTGAAGTGATTGTGTATTCTGTGCACACTGCTCTCCCTTGCTGACTCTGTAGCATTTAACGTGTATTTACCAGCTGGGGGTCTGAATACATGACGAGGCTCCTGGATTCCCAACGGGACAATACCTGGCACTGCTACACCTTATCGCCCTTGAGCTAGACACCTTAACCTTAGCACAGCACACAGTCGAGAGTACACATCGCATCAAGCCCATTCTGTGTAAATGGATATAGTGTTAGTGTAAGGGTGTGTAAGTCCCAGTGGATACAAAGGGGACATCAGCAGGCAAAGGAAGTTACATATGATGAATATTAAACATCATATTTGCTGAACAGATCTGGGGAGAGACTCTTGAGATTGCAGTCAAGTATTACTTAGGCATACTCTATACTGTATACATTCATTAGCCATAACAATACTGCCATATCTGCTCTTGCTGTAACAGGGCGCCATGTCCCACCATGCCCTCCAGTCACAGCACAGCAGTCAGAGCTTTATGTGAGTGCATGTGTGTTCAAATTATACGCACATTACACCGTCGGTGAAAACAGCGTTCCTACTGCGCAACAGGATAGCGATGCTCTAAGGTGTGTGTTTTTGCGGGGGACACTTCTCTCTCGATAGCATTCTCTCCGGTGCCTACCTGTAGGTTTTTAATACGTCTGGATCAACAGACATTGGGAACGCAGAGGGAGGTTAATGTGAAGCAACTGCCTCACTGCTGACAAGCATCTGCAGTGCTTGCCAGATGCATTAGGCACGCGCTAGCTGAAAGATCTGCAGAATCATATCCATTTGGAGATTGTTTTCAGACATCTGACACACTTGAGATGTAATCTGTTTGGATTGCCTGACTTGTGAAGAACCTCAATATTAAGAGTGCCTCTTATAATCAAGCACCAAACACAAATCAGAGAGCAGTTATTCCTGAATCTTAATCACTCTTCATTCTTAGCCTGTTCCAGAACTGTGAATTGCTGCCTACATATAGGCAGCAGATAGGCCTGGTGTTGGACCAATTGACTAGTATTGACCATGTTCCATTAAGATTCAAGAAAAATGGCTACAGAAGTAATGCAACAAAAATGGCAACAAGTGGATTAGATCACATTAAGTTGTTGATATTACAAAAACATTGTAGTATTATCAATTATTTTGATGAAAAAATGTGTGGATTGAAGAGCCAGGCATGAAGCGAGAAAGTTATCATAACCATCATCTGTCCTCCATGTGACAGGTAGGCTTTTGTCTAAATAGATAATTGCAGTCAAGTTGTGTGGTGAAGTCTACTGGTGTAGCAGTAAAACAGAGCCCTTTTTCCAATGTACTTGAATGCCATGTGCGCCAACTGTTTTTTATTTATTTATTTAAAATCAAGATAGGTCTCTTTGGGAAGTGAAAGTGAAGAGAGGGAACATTTTCACAAATGATGACTAATTGTCAAAGCTTTTTTCGCAAACGCCCCGCAAATAAACGTGTCACCTGTTTTCACCACCTACTTGACACTGAGTAATCACACAGTGAGAGACATCTGCCATGTTACTGGATGGCAGCTTTGCCTCCTACATCCATTCCAGCCAATTGAGAGGGAGGAACTCACACCACAGGAAGTACTGAGGGATTAGGGCTTACCCCTTTAACACCACAGGAAGCATTAGATGTTGCAGAAAGCTTTTTGTGCAAACAATTGTGTATTGTATCTTAGCAGCTGATTCCTGAGATAACTAGGATCTAACCTTCTTTATTTCATTGAATTAAGATGTAAGATATCCAACGTTACCCCACATAGTTTTCCTTGCTTTGCTGTGAATGTAATTGTAGTAACATGTCGTGTACAAGCCGTTCCGGCATACAAGAATACCTGCTATGAGCACAAATAATGTACTAACTGTTTGCCAAGTAGAAAGAGGAGAACGAACAAAAAAGAGGGGGCTTTAGCCTCATAAAAAGCAATACAAGAAGAGAGCAGTATAGCATTTGAAAATGAGTTTAGGTGTTGTAATGTGTGTGTCAGATTGTTAGGGTAAAATTAAACAACAAACAGAACAAAGAAGTAAAAAGAGTCAAAGTGTTTCAGCATTTTAGTTATTTGTGTTTGTCTTGTTGCAGTAACACCCAACCCATCTAGTACTCTATGTAGGTTCAAATAAACACTGAATAATTTACAAGTGCTATTTGACCCAGGTTTGCAGGAGAGTAATCTATATCAGTTGAATCGGATGAAACTCAGTTACACTAATGAAGGGCTATTATATATCCTTTTTTTTTAACAAGCCTGGCTGTCTGCTTCTTCAAGTGTTAGGGCGAGTCTAGGGAAAGCTGAAAGAAGTACTGACAGAAATTCAAATCAATTTTTTATTCAAGCACCCACTGTATGATAATCGCTCTCTCAACAAGAAATCAGGTGATTTTAGAAACCTGAGGACGCTTAATTCCTCAGCTGAGGAGGAGGAGAACTAAATTACAGCAACCAGGAGAATAAGTGTGCAAAAAGAAAAAATGAAAGAATTGGTTATTCTATTTTATTCCTATGCACTTTAAACCATTAAGGGGTATTTGTTTTCGCCTTTGGGGCAGTGGAACAAGCAATGAACACAATATTGACATACTATAACCAACCAAGTGTTGCCTACTGTCATTTTTTTTGGCCACCTGATGCCTGTAAGTCCAACATTTACTCCCCTTTTAGCACTGTTTTGGTCTCCATTTACTCCTGAGAAAGATGCTAAATGCTTCACAATGTTCATCAGCTAGTCATCAACTTTGCGTATGTGCTCTTTGGTGTTGAACAGATAGCAAACAACTGCATGCTGCTACTGGAAAAAGGCTGAGAGACTAAAGCAAAACATTAAAGTTGTTGGTTTTCTCTGTGGGTTTGTCACTACGAACAAAACCGTCATTTGACACATTGCTAATAACACTCATTTGGTGCAGCTTTCATTTATGATTTTGGAATTGGGATTTGGATATTGGAATTATGATAAGATTGAACTACGTGCAAAAGTGGTTTGGAATTAAAAATATCTTAAACATATTTCAAACACAAATAAACAACAAATTACCATGATAATTTGTACTTGTGGGTTTTGGAATTATGATTCAAAAGCACAAGCAAACAAATCTAATTTGAAAGTTACAAGATGCATTATGCAATCACTCCTTGTAATTTACATGGGTAATTATAAGAAACAGAAAAGTTGAAGTAGGTAGTGGTAGCGGCCTATGCATCTACATCCGTGCAACTATCCATGTGCATGTGTGTGAGTTTGAATGTTTGTGCATGTGTGTGCGAACGAGAGCCATGAGGCGGAGTATGAAAGGCAGCAAGCTAACAACATATGCTTGAATGACTCTTTAACTGAATCATCTGTCTCAGTGAGAGAGCACAAAGCACTTAAATAAAATCCACTTGGCCTGCTCTAGGCGCAGGCAGAAGTAAAAACAATTGTGTGCTAAACCCACTGCCATTAAACAAAAGGATTTGATTCTTCATTACCAACGGGGGAGAAAATGAGTTTGTCTTCATGGATCAGTGGTCACAAGGCAAGCAGGTAGCGTGCATACCACCTTCGCACCTCACTCTGACAACCAAATAAACCAGAACGGCTGCAGAAATCAAACCCAATAATATCCCACACAGCACAAGACTGGCAAGATAACTGTGAATCAGCCTGTTAGTCAGTTAGTGGGAGTTGATGGACAAATAAGCTTTACAGCCCTAGTCTTCTGTTTAAGACTGAACTTGTGTGATTGATGGCTGAACGCTGGTCTTAATTCATAGGAGGTGAAAAGACGGGAGTTACTCCCAATTTCCACCGGATGTGTCACGGCGGCAGAGTCTTTTCCATTAAAGTCAATGTGTGTATTTCCACAGACCGCAGAACGGCTGCGTCCTGAATCTGTTCCAGCTCCCGCGATCTGCAGCCCTCCAGAGCAGACACGCAGAGCTTCTTTTTTTGCCAGATGCCGGAGATCTCCGCAGCAATTCAGCACACGGCAGATAGCACGGGACAGGAAGTCGAGCCCAGAAACAAAATAAAACACCTGGTTAATTTTCAAAATAAAAGAGACCGTGCTCAAGGCGGATCATATTTCCTTGCACTACACCTTGAAAACACAGCACAGAGTTGTTTCCTCTCTATTCCTCTGGATGTTTTTGTGGTTCTTTTCTACATGAATTTGCGAGATCTCGTGGGTCCTCGAGACTTCAGCTGTCAGTCATAGCCGCAGCCATTCTGCAACAAATCCGGACCTGATGGGTGTTGACGGATGGTGGAGCATGGAGAAGACACGCAGCGGAGCCGATCTGCAGCGGTTATGCATCCGGTGGAAATTGGGGGTTACAATGCCTGACAAAACATGAACAAAAGGAAGTGGAGATATAGATAGAAGACAGGAGGATATGTGATGATCCATTCCTCGGCAGAGCCATTTGGTTGGTGTATCAGATCACGGACACCCGGTTAAACAAGACATATATGGTGTTGGTACAGCTTACGCTGTGGCAATCTTCCAACACAAAGTTACTCATTTTGACCATTTTACAGTCTGTAAAGAGCAGCTGATATTTAAAAAGTAACACAGCTTACAGTTAGGGTTGGTCCTAATGCTCAGATGCTTCATTTGTTCGCCATAGTTATCCATGCCAAAATCTGCATTCAGATGCTTCCTTTTTGTTTTCTTTGACGTCACTATCTCTGTGCACAAAAGTGTCCAAACAAAGGTAATCAGAAAACGGTATATCACTGAAAACACCAGTGAATCATTCATTCAGCTTTTCTCCTCCACACCCGCCCCTCTCTGGGGTCTCAGTCACTGAGCTTGTAGATAATTTCAACTGTAAAATTACAAATGTTATTAAAGCCATTGCTCTGACTAAGGTCAAAGCTGTCTCTGTTAAGAAAATATATCCATGAAGAAATGTCATACTGGTGAGAACAAAAAAAAAAAAAAAAAAAAAAAAAAGCGTGTCAAAAAGCTGAACAAAGGTGGCGAAAAACTAATCTCCAGGTCAATTATAACACCTATAAAGAGAGACTTTGCATTTATAATTTGGAACTGAGGAATGTAAAGGGGTCCCTCTTCTCTGACATTATCGCCAGAAACAATAATAATTCACGTGCTTTGTTTGCTACTGTCGATAGGTTAACAAACCCTCCAGTACCAGTAGCATCTGAACTGTTATCTACCAAGGCCTGCAATGATTTTGCTTCTTTCTTCAAAGACAAAATTAATAATAATAATAATATATTTTATTTATAACGCACTTTTCATTCCAAAGAAGTCTCAAAGTTCTTTAATTCAGAAGAATAGACAAACAGCCAGTAGGATATATGGATATGTGTTGTCACAGTGATCAGGCAAAATTATTTGAATGACACAATTTCATACAATCAACCATAAAAACCTGGAAGATATTATAAAACATCTGAAAACCTCCTCTTGTTGTCTTGATATTCTACCAACGGGTGTTTTCAGAAATGTTTTGAATTATTTGGCTTCTGATCTTCTACAGATTGTGAACAAGTCTCTTCTTTCAGTTATCTTCCTACAGGCCCTGAAAACCGCAGTAATCAAGCCACTCTAAAATAAGAACAATCTAGACACGTCACTAATGAGCAACTTTAGGCCTTCTGTTTTTTAAGTAAAATCATTGAAAAAGCATTTTTTCAAAAACTCAACTATTTCTTGTCACCATTTCTTGATACCTTTCAGTCGGGTTTCCGACCACACCACAGCACTGAGACGTCTCTTGTCAAAGTCTTTAATGACATCCACCTTAACATAGATAATGGCAAAATTTAAGTCTAAGTACTACTTGACCTTGGTCGACCATGACATATTACTAGACTGATTGGAAAACTGGGTTGGGCTTTCTGGCTCAGTACTGAACCTGTTTGAATCCTACTTAAAAAATAGGGACTACTTTGTGGCTATAGGTAATATAAAACAGGTATGCATCTGAGTATACAAAAATGATGTGCAGAGTTCCCCAAGGATTCCTTCTGGGGCCTCTTCTGTTTAACATCTACATGCTTCCACTGACTCAGATTATGGAAAACAACAAAATAAGTTACCATAGTTATGCGGATGACACACAAATTTACATAACCTTATCGCCTGGGGACTATAGTCCAACACAAAAACTGACTTAGTGCATTGAACAAATTAACAACTGGATGTGCCAGAACTTTCTTAAATTAAATGAAGAAAAAAGTGAGGTGGTTGTTTTGGGAACAAAAGAGGTACGATTAAAAGTGAGTGCTCAGCTTTAAACAACAATGTTAAAAACAACAGACAAAACCAGAAATCTTGATGTAGTCTTGGACTTTGACTTAAATTTTAACAGCCACATTAAGATAATTACAAAGTCAGCCTATTATCATCTTAACAATATATCAAGGGGTAAAGGACTTTTGTGTCCACAGGATTTGGAAAAACTAGTCAATGCTTTTATCTTCAGTGGGCTTGACTACTGTAATGGTGTCTTTACAAGTCTACCTAAAAAAATCACTCAGACAGTTGCAGCCGATTCAGAACTCCAGTTCTGAAGTCTTTACACTGGCTTCCTGTGCCTTGAAGAACTGATTTCAAAATACTTCTGCTAGTTTTTAAATCACTAAACGGTTTATGGCCAAAATACATTTCTGATCTTCTACTACCCAGACCTCTCAAGTCATCTGGAACAGGTCTGGTTTCTGTCCCCCGAGTCAGAATTAAACAAGGGGAAGCAGCGTTCAGTTTTTATGCTCCACACATCTGGAACAAACTCCCAGAAAACTGCAGGTCCGCTGCTACTCTGTTCTTTTAAATCAAGCAAGCTGAATCAGACCTTTCTTTTTTATGTTGCCTTTCTTTAAATGGTTGTTGATTTCTTTAATATTTAATTTCGCGTATTTTTTTAAACTGTTTTTATGTAAAGCACTTTGACTTGCCCTGTTGCTAAGATGTGCTATACAAATAAAGCTGTATTGCCTTTTATTGTTCAAGATTGTTTCTGGCCTGATAGACATTTTGTCTTTACTCTCAGAGCATATGCATGTATGTTGTCCTGGTTTTGTAAGCTAATGTACACGTATAGTGTGTGTGTGAAGAAGACAAGAATAAAAGAGGAATAGTTTGCATTTGCAAGTAGCCATCCCCAGTGAAGGTTTGGAAACGTTTCATTTTCTTTTGAGACATTTTAGGGGTTCCTACTGCTGTAGGAGATAGAAATCCTAACTCTAAATTGGAAAAATGCACTTGTCAGAGAAAACTCTAACCCTCTAAACCTAGTTTGACTTATAACTACATTGTTCAATGTCATCAGTTGCCATCTTCCCTTTCAGTCCTCAATTACTTCTGAAAAATCCCTCAAATTCAGTTTAGAATCCCTCATTTTTCTCACCAACAAAAGAAAGTTTTTTCAATTTGCCTCATCTCTTGTTTTTACCAACAGTCAAACTGCTATGTCTTCATCATACTACCTTTCACTCCTCTCTCTGTTGCCTCATTTCCTCCTCAAGCTTTCCCCTTTTCGTCCCCGGGGGTCTTGCATTGTGGTTAAGACGAGTACCTGGCAGGTAATTACTGTCACAACCTGAAGATCTTAATCAAGGTGTAGACGACTTGGTGACCGTTTAAGGATCATTTACGGCACACTTCTCACTACACCATAGCAGAATGATTTGTAATCACTTTTAAGATTATGTACAAATTTGTATGTACATGTTAAAAAATGTGTCTGTACCAAAAAAAAGCACACACACAAATCATGTGCAGGCTGCTCAAACCCACAATTACAGAAGCAGCCACATCAGGCAATTTGAAAGCAACTGAGATAACTAAGGTGTTTACCTCATAAAAACGACGCTGCACTCGCAGGAAAAAAAAAAGGAGGAAATTAGTGTTGTTTGTTACATGTCAAGATTAAAGAGCGCTGACTTGAGTAAACTGTCTTTTCATGTAATACGGATGGAGCCCTTCTTTACAGCATGTTACTATGTGTGAACAGGTGAAGTGGGGGAATATTCAGTTGCTGTATGCAGCTGAAAAAGCTACAGGATTGGGTTTGTTTTATATCACAGTTCAGCAAAGAGACAACAGAGGGAAAAGCAAGTTAGCAACTTCTTCTCTGTGCAGCGTGTGGAAAACGAGACCAGACAAACTGCGGATTAGTGCATGTTCAGCTGTAGATCACCCGAGAGGCACTACAACAGCACTGCCACACACATCAAGCAAGTGCTGTAAAATGTTTTCCGCTTAGTTGCAACGTATGAAGCCATTAAACTGCAGTTGATTTAACAATGCTTTGCATTTTTGTCTTGCTCTTCATCCCTCTCAGCACTGACAAGAGCAATGTTCCCCTCTACTCCTGTATTGTCACTGTTTACTTGCAGTGTTTAACTGCAATCCAAGTGTATGTGCTGTATAACTGGTAGCAAATTGTGTCAGTTCACTAAATGCAAATTGCACAGTAGTCTATGCATTTGAAGTGGTTATTGTGCCTGACTGATCTCATAAAATTGCGTATGTATGGCACGCCAATTCTAATGCCATTATTGGTGTGTTATCAAGACACATACTCGCTTTTTAGCGTGTTTATCAACGCTGTTTGGCCTCAATCGACTTATATTACCACGCGATAGCGTATGAATTTACGCCATAGCCAGTAGTATGACACGGGCGAAAATCCGTGAAGGGAGGTTTTTCAGGGTGGTGTATGGGTGAAACACAGGACTTCCACCCAGTTGACCTAAAGTCAACCCCATTCTTCTTTTCCTAAACCCAACCGGTTCTTCTTTTCGTAAACCTAACACGCATCTCAAGTTTCCTAAACTCCGTCACTTTCTCCTCTCGATAACACGGCAAGTCGGCGTGTGTTTACGCAAAGTCATGATGTCATATTAAATGGGCCATGTGCAACCCACTTTCCTCAAGTTCATTCTTGACCTTGGGCAGTCAACAAAACTATCTCACCTCAAAGTCTGTTTTGGAGCTTTTTCAAAAGCTCTACAAAAGCTACTAAAAGTACCCAGTGGCATTTTCCAAACTTCTTTAAAAAAAATCACTGTCTGTTTTCTCTCCATGCATCTTCATTTTGCTGTGTAAAGTACTTTACTCTGCAATTGTTGTTCTGAAACCAACAACAATGCCTTTAATTAAACCTGTAATAGCTGATTTCTTTGGCCAGCTGGGTTGTGGAAACAAGCTGTGAACACAACATTGACATATTATCACCTCATCACAAGTTGATGTTAGAAACAGCTCTCTATTAACACATCCAAGCGCAGAGAAACGGAGCAATATTAACATGGAGTCTTGTTTCCGAACACCTGAAGAATGTAAGTCCAATATTCGCTCTTCTTTTAGCTCTGTTTCCAGTCTTCAATAACTTCTGAGTAAAATATCTGGCTGCTAAACGCGCCACTATATTCACCAGCTAGTCGCTAAATGTTACGGTCTGCTGTTTGGTGCAGAGCAGGTATTGTACACTTGGTTCTTTTTAGAGTTTTTTCACTGTCAACGGCTGCCTGCTTTGGCTGGAAAAATAAAAAAACATTAAAGTTGGGAATTGGAAAATCAAATGCTAAGATGATGAAGATGCTATGCTATGAAGCTCAATTTAGGTGAGGGCCCCTGCGGAGGGGAATGTGGATTTTTTGTGTGTTCATCACTATGCGTCATTTGATCCATTTTTTGGGGCTTTTCCCTTTATTAAAGTGATAGTGGATAGTCATGACAGGGGGATAACATGCATCAAAGGGCCGCAGGTCGGATTTGAACCTGGGCCACTGCAGGACTCAGGCAACATGGTGTGAACACTCTTACTGGGTGTGCTAGAGGCCGCTCCTAAATCCACTTTAATATTATAGAAGATGTGTGCCTTTGCGTTCTTGTATGTGTGCCTTTGCATTCTCATATTATATTGACATTTATTATAATTGTGAATAAATTATTTATCTCTGCTGTGTTGCTTGTCAGTACAAGCACAGTGACAGAAATATGTATTTAAATGATATTACTTTGATAAACCCTAACAACAGCTGATGATTTCTTACCCTTTAAAGCCTACTGAGACTTATTCCACTTGTGTCTTGGTGTACGGCTGTAAACATTTAGATTTACTGTAGTTTATGACCTCAGGAGGGAAATAGACTCAGTGCCGCTGCCATGCAAGAGTCATACAAGCTCTCAGCCTAAGTACATTTATTCCCCAGGAGGAGGTGAGCTGATGTTGCACGACAGCAACATTCTGTACACTCTGAGGAATTTGCCAGCAAAAATGAGATGCCACTATGATTAATAACCATAAAGATATATGCACACATTCGACTTGAGGTGACAACAATATGGTTGCAGTGAAGCGAACATTGACAAAGTTTAGTAATTTCTGTTCCGAAGGTGCGGCCATGCGCATCTTGGGGTGGCCATTTTCTATGAAATGTAATTTTCAGCAGGAGCGTACAGTGTATAGGTATTTCTAGAGTCCCAGTAATCATGCAGAACTTCTTCCAAAACACAATTGCAATCAGAGTGGATTCAGAAATGTGTGCATGTGAGTCAGTGTTTGTGTGTGTGCATCTATTTGCAGGCGTATGTGTGTGTGTGTGTGTGTGTGTGTGTGTGTGTGTGTCTGCATCCTTCACTATTATTTATCAGGCTGTGTGCTGTCAAGCGGTGTTGTATGGCGTAGAACCATTCGATCAGTCACAGTGAATAGAGTGTATGTCTGCAGAATGGAGGACAGCCACCACTCCTCTCCCAGAAGCCCGTTGACTTTAATTGAAGCTCCACTGAAACACAAGCGCAGACAGTACAGTAGCTCACACAACACTGTTATCGCCAGCATCTCTGTCTCCCATAGAAAAGGAATTAGAATGACAGCCACTGGCCTGCAGAGCTGCAGTGTGACAAACACACACAAAAGAAAGAGATGCACACATGCACAATTATTATAACACTCTCTTCCAAACAAATAAATACGCTCACATAAAACAGCGCACACACACACACACACACACACACACACACACACACACACACACACACACACACACACACACAAAGACAGTGTGACTAGAGAGGCTGTGGCTCTCCATCAATCAAGAAATCTCATATTGGTCTGCTTTATATATTGTCCCGAGCTACTGCGAAGGAGAGAAAAAGACAGAGGGTGTGAGAGGAGAAGACGATGGAAAATGGGAGGATCAATGGAAGGAGAGTGAGTGATGAGACTGAGAGAAAGAGCAGGAATGAAGGAGAGAGAAAAAAAAGCGTTAGGGAGAAGACAAGGAGAGGCATGTCGAAGACGGTAGAGATGAAGAGAAAAGGAGCACAGGGCGAGTGTGTGGACAGAAAATTAATAGTTACCCTCTTTGTGGTTTTCACTCTACCTCCGTGTTCAAACCGGGTTAAGGCTGAAGGTTAAGAGCTAATCATTGTTTAAGGCTGACAGCACGGTGATTTCATACAAAGTATAAATGGCTGTATAAATAAACCTGTCTACTCTCAGGAAGAAGCTTAAAACAGATCTGCAAGTTCCTGTGAAGGCAGGACTTCTACTTCATACATTGGTGGACTATTTTTTCACTTAACGACAACTAATTTATTTTTTCTTAATCAGATTCTTACAATGACTTCTCTGCCCTCAACATGCCTGTAGTTGTCAGCTATGCAGCAAAAACAATCAGGTGCTGTAATGTGGCAACAGGGTCCTTAACTAAAATTATTTTTGATAGTATTTGGTCACATTGAAAGAGAGAAGAACCTTACTTTGCAACAATTATGATAAGTAATAACTAATTATTTAAGTCATATATTAAGCAAACAAGCCAACCATTATCTGGTTAAAGCTTGCTCTAATGTGATGATGTGCTGCTTTTCTCTCTTTTTTATGATTGTAAATTGAATATTTTTGGATTATGAAGTGCTGGTTGAACTAAACAAGCAGTTTGAAGATGCCATGTTGGTCATTTTTTGGCTGATAGCAGATCAGCTCCTGTTGATTTGTAACGCCTTTTGATTTCACACTGTCAAATGCAATACAAAGAAGCAAGGCGTTATTAATTAACCTCCAAACCCTCTGGCATTTCTCTTGTTCAACACCATGATCCGAGCTTCTGCAAGCAAAGGGCACATGGTACCAAGGCATAGTAACATTTCCATATAGGGTGCTTCATCACCCTCCCCACGATTTAAAAATTCACATGCTTCACTAATGTATTCCCAACATCAAGGCTTGCATAATGAGCAGCAGGGCACTATTAAGCATGCAGTAAACACCTGCTTAAGAACCCAATCATTTTTCGTCATCAGCAACTCTTCCAGAGGATGGTGTGGGAGTTACAGTGTCGAGGACAGTGGGAGCAAGAGGGGCTATTTGTATTCTGCTAATCCTCCACTACAGTGCTGCAGAGGGTAATAGGGGTTAACAGGACTTTCACTTTAACGTACCCTGAGCTCCCTCCCTTTCCCAGTGAGTTTCTTTGAGGCCAGAGGAAGGTGTGCCTCCAGATATAAACCCCTCCATTGATCTGCTCACCCGAGACTGCCCTGGCCCCCTGATGGGGTTAGGAAGGTGGGGGTGGATGGGAGGAGTAAAGATGATGGTGCATCAAGTTGCAGTGGTGGTGTGGTCACGCTAACCTATGTTACTGAGTGTGTGACAAAATACAAAATGCAAAACACACTGTCACTCAACTGCAGTGGTGGACAGTATTTAAATTACTCTTCAGCACAAGTACCACAAAAATTTTACTAAAGTACGCTACTATAATTCAGTCAGAAGTGGTCATTTCTTTGCAGGACAAATAACAACACCAGGCATTTTAGCAAATGCTCCAAAACTTCAAATGTTCACACTCAAGTGAAAAGCCCTCTAGTGGCTTTGACTCTTGTCCATCAGGCGGTGCATCAGGCGGTCAACCAAACAATGGACCACTACTTCCTGTTGTCTACCAACAATCAAGGATTTTTTCTTTTAACTTGTGGTTAATTTGAAGTACTTGTATTCAAAACTGTCCAGAAGAAGAAATAATCAAGTAGTTAAAATAAGTTCCACTTCCACCAGCTACAAGATCAAAATGCTGCTTACATACATTTTTAATAATACTCCAAAAATGAATATAAACATCTGGATTATAGGCGCATACTTTAAACTTTTTTGAAGGGCAAACTTTTGAATGCAGGACCTATACTTCATTCCTACTTTGTGGTATTACTCATTGACTGGTATTACTACATTTACTTAAAGTGCTCATATTATGTTTATTTTCAGGTTCATAATGTATTTAGAGGTTGTACCTGAATAAGGTTACATAGTTTAATGCAAAAATATATAAAAACACCATATTTTTGTTGTACTGCACATTGCTGCAGCTCCACTTTTCACCCTGTGTGTTGAGCTCTCTGTTTTAACTACATAGTGAGGCATTACACTTCTGTTCCATCTTTGTTTGGAGTCGCACATGCGCAGTAGCTAGGTAAGGACTACTGCCCAGTCAGAATCAGAGTATGAGGTTGTGCCACGCCAGCAGCTATCCAAGCATTATAACGTGTCACAAAGTTTTGCATGTTTGTCACAAAAGTAAAGGCTGGGCTACAATAGAGCTGTTTGGAGCAGTTTGTAAACAGTGTTTTCTGTTGGAGATGGTAAGGCCCGTTTGGGGTGGACTTTGGGCTTGTAAACCTATAACCTGCACAAAAAAGATATATAACACCATAAAGTAAAGGGAAAAGCCAAAAAGCATAATATGAGCACTTAAAGCAAAGGATCTGTCTATTACCTCCACCTTTGCTCAAATGCTCCTTGGTGGTTCCCCCTCCTATACATTTTCACAGTGTTCATCCATTAGTCACACACACACACACACACACACACACACACACACACACACACACACACACACACACACACACACACACACACACACACTTAATTTATACAGCACCTAATCTGCATACATACATTTCTGGAGACTAAAACCAAGATATATTCAAATGAAGCACATCGCCACTGCATGTACATTAGTAAATGATTGATTCTGAAATTATAGAACATCCTTTCTCTAAATCCTATATTAGTCTTACATTTGCAAAATCCATTTACTGATCAGGCAGTACTTTTGCATTATGAATTCATCCAGTGAGAAAATATTTGACCCAAGGCCTGCAGTAGAGTCATAAGGTCCATAAAGAGAATACTAACTCTAAAAGAACATGAAGTTCCAGCGCTGATGCTGATGCCATCAACCTAAAAACCTATATCATTTTTATTGTGTGACAGTGTGTTCACTTTTTCAGTGTAGGAGTGAATCTTAGTCTTTTATAACACTGTTATGACGTAAGCACTGTAAATTATAATTACAATATCCATGTTAATATGAAGCTCAGCTCAAATTTTATTGCACTGTTAAAAGTAAGGCAGACTAACAGCAATTACAAATCTTAAGTTAATAATTTCCTCATTCATGTTTTTATATTACACATTAAATCATTTTAAATGTGTCCTGGCTGTAAATAAAATATTTTCACAAGAATAAGATATTTGAACAAAGGTAATGTTTTAATAGTTGTTAATAATGTAATAGCTGCTTTTTTTGTATGTTTTTTTTTTCCATTTTTGACATTACTTTTAAGGTCTTTCATTTACAATAAGAGGTGGCTAGAATTAAGAAAGAAGGAAAAGACAATAGATATGTCAAAATCCCTTTCATATCCACAGTGTGCATGTTGGGAGGAAGGTGGCACAGCAAGTGTGAGTACAGCTCTTCAATGAAGGACCAAGGTTCAAGCCCCATGTTTGCAAGCATTCACTCTGCTGAAGTGTACTTGAGTACAACAGTGAATTCCTCTTAGCTGATATCCTCTATGAGACCCCACACCCTCACCTCCCTGTAGATTGGAAAGAACAGATCATAAATAAAGTATAAAATATCAAAACATTACTTAAACTTCTCAGGGTAACTGGACATCTGGCATTACTATGTATTTTCAGCGTGGGCATTCTGTCCTTTTGTTGCCATAAATATATGATTTAACCCAGCTGACTGCTTTCTACTGTAACAAATGTGATTAGCTGCCCCTTCCATTATTATCAAAGATTTCCTGAAGTACACTGGCAGCTATTCATTTATTAAAATCAGTTTACTTGTCCGATGCTGTGTGGTTTGTTCGGCCTTATTTTTGTTTCACTGATACACTGTGATTTGTATTAAAAAAAAAATGTTTTTATTGTTTAATATCGAGTCCGGGAAGATATAGCAACGTCTTTGAAAAGCTAATCAAGATCGTTAACCTTGACTGAAATCAAGCACCTATTGTTTAAACTAACAATTTCTGGTGGTCAAGTATCATTGTAAAGTAAATATATGCTGTGTGAGAATGGAAAGCTTGACGGGCTTAGAAACAGTATACTAAAGAGAGTTGAAACAGCCTTTCATGAAAGCTGCAAGAGGAGAGTGAGGGAAAGCAAAGAGATGTTAAATATACACAAATATTGGTTATTAGTGTAAAGGGTTTACACCACTGCCCCCTTCCTGAGTCTCATTGGAAACAGCTAGAGTAGAATAAAACTTACGAAAAGACAAAAAAAAGATTCACTCTGCTGATGTCCGTTGGTGCTTGATTGCTATGACCGTGGAAAAGTAAAGTAAGGAAGACAGTAGAGTACACATCCTCAAGATGCCCTCAGGAGAATATGAGAGAATAGTAAGACTTTTTAATTTAACACAGGCTGTGGACATTCATTAAAATGACAGCAACGTCAAAAGAGTGTGGTAACTAATATGACTCACAGGCAGTAAAGGTTATTTTCAAAGTATAAGGTCGGCTACAAAGAAAGATGTATTTGGAAAAGTTTAATTGAAAAGGTCTAACAAACTAAATAGTCAGAAAAAATGTATAATACATTTTTTTTCCTGACTATTTAGTTTGTATTGAAAAACAGGCCCAAAAAAAATCTATCCCTCTCCTTGCTCTCCAAGAAGAAGAAAAGAAAAAGTAATTCCTTACACAGACTGCACAATAAGAGACGAGAACAAGCGTTCCAGATGAATGGCATGATATTTCAAAAAGACTGAACTCCCCATATTGAGCATTTTATTCGTACTCTCTGCCACCAAGAATGCTGACACCGCCTTAATTCAGCAGGTATTCTCCCCTGTGCTTCATGAGCCCGATTCATCTCCTTCACTACCTTCGTCTATCGGTGTTCTGGTGAAACCCTTAAGGTGCATAAAATTACTTGTAAGACTCGGTATTTCCCAAAAGAGTTTGTGACATCACCCACAGAAACTTGTTCGGCAAGAGAAAAACTTCATGGTAATCTTGCAACTAATATAACATACTACATTTAACTTTTTTTCTTTTGTAATCACAACTATTTTTTTTATTACTACTACTTAATGTTTTTAACCAGAGCAAATGAGGAAATTGAACTTCCTAGGAAATGACTTTAGCTCCATAGAGCTGTTTTGACTGCTCGTAGTACAATAACATTGCATCTTTAAGCCCATCAGCTTCAATTAAAAGTCAAAACAATACTACAAAACAATAGATAAATGGTTGACATTTTTTTTTTCCCTTTCTTCTTTTGATAGCTTCTTTACATAGTCATTGGTTGTATCATGAACATTTTCTAAATATAGAAGTTACTCCAAATTTAAACAGTATAAGAGTAAAATTAGTTTTAAGTTTACTAGAAACGCCGAACATAGTTTTTGATGTCATTAAAAAAAGCAAAAAATCAACACTATGATAATCACAACACAAAAGTGTTAATACAAAAGTATGTGGGCCCTATTTTAACGATGTAAGCGCACGTCATGAAGCGCCTAGGCGTGTACAAATCTACTTTTGCTAGTTTAAAGGCGGAAAAATGGTTCCGTGCACCAGGCGCATGGTTCAAAAGGGTCATACTTGGTATCTTCATTAATTCATAGGTGTCTTTTGGGCGTAACATGCAATAAACCAATCAGATTGTCATTTCCCATTCCCTTTAAAAGCCAGGCGTGTTTGTACCTTGGCACATTGCTATTATGATGGTGGATTTGCTAAGCAGAAGATTTTCAGAAGAAGAAACTTATCTGAAGTGAAAGCATGCGAGTAGATCATATCATCATAATATTTCACATTGTAATATTTTTATTTTTAATCTTCTGCATGTTCGTGTGCTGCCTGGTTTGTGTAACATGCATAATGTGCATGTGGAGTGCACGAGCCTAGGCATATTTTACTACTTTGCTGTTAAAAAAACGATGAAATGCTGCATTATTGACTTTAGATCAGGTTTTTGGTGGTCAATGGCGCAATCACTGTCCGCATCCTCAAGATAGCAACACGCCAAGAATGCACCTGAACACAACTCCCTGTAAGACCAGCCCGCACGTGGGCGCACAGATGGGCGCAGGTGCATTAGCCATTTAAACCACTTGAGCGCTGGACGGAAAAAATTGACAACTGTTTCAGTCTTAAACTAGCAAAGACACTTGCGTCGGACTTTGTGCTGTGCTGCGCCAGGTGCAAGACAGGGTCCTGTAGGTTATGTATTTGGACAAAGAAACAACAATCTTCACTCAATGTCCATTTATAAGTTTTTCCTGGAACTTCTAACTGCATCTTGTTAAAGAAAAAAAACATATATTGCTATCAACAAAAAATAACTTGTATAAATTAAACATTTAGGGCATCAGACTTTAAAAGGTTAACCTGAACTTGGCCTGGATTTTTGTTGTTATTAAAGACAAGACAGCAATTTGTCAGCGACTTTTCTGTCTCTCCCCATCCAGACCTTATTCACAAAAGCGATTCTTTTCTATTCTCAGACTCCACCCTGTATAAGGTCAGCAATGAGCCTTTCTAGAGGTGGTGCGTGGAGGTAAAGGTCACCTTTTCAAAAAACAGGACGAGCGCTTCAGTCACGCACTATGTTGTCTCTTTTAGACTCTGGAGATTCAACATATTCTTACTGTGTTTGCCCGCTATGCCTGGCTCTATTGCCTCTCTTTTCAATAAGTCAGAGTTAATGCCAGTTTTGGTACTTTTATATAAAATCAGGCTCTAGCCGGATGCACACATCCACAGAAATAGCAAGGGATCTGCGCTCAATATCTTTGTCAGATAGTATTGTAATTGTGTGGGGCTAAGGTGGCAGGAGCAGAGTGTCTTGGTTTGGATATTGCCTGCTTAGATTTCCCTTGAGCCTGATGCAGTGTAAGTAGTCTCTCTAGGTCTCTCTCTCTCTCTCTCTCTCTCTCTCTCTCCCCCTCACATCTGTCTATACCCTTTTTGCTTTTCACCTGTCTCTGTGTCTGTTTTTCTTGCGGTCTCACCTTCTGCACCATTGCAGAAAAACAAGTCCTGCATTAGATGAATACAAGAAAATGAATGCGTTAATGCATGCACTTCTAAAGTGGCACACACAGGTAACATTTTTACGATTTTGTGCTCTAATAATTCCACAACCATTCCTTTTTCCACAACCACAGAATAGAAAGTTTGCCAGTGCCTTCCTAAAGACACAGATGAGCATCACAAAAATTATTCACATGATCATGATGTCATCTCACACCTCGGCGAATAAAACTACTTGGCTATGGACTGAATTATTTTTATCCCATGTGAGGACAAAATGTATCCCCCCCTCAAAATGATCACTGCTACTTCACCAATAGACCATATTATATACTAAAAATATAAGTGTTTTAAAGTAAGTAAAGCGCTGTCAAGTAAACAGTCTATAGTGCCACGGAACGATAAAATTGAGCAGCAGTTGCTGGTTGTATTTAGCCACCACAGAGCTCCAGGACGCCGGCTAAAAGCAGCAGTTATTTAGCCGCCAAAAGGTGACTGTGAGCCGGCTATGGCTACAGCTGTCAGGGTCAAATTTGACGTATGAAGCACCTTTAGATAAACTGGTTTAGATCTGACACTAAAGGAGACTTTTTTTGACAATTACAGGCACCTGACTAAGTGTCCGTATTTTACGCAATGGGAGTGAGAATGTGTTGTAATCTGGATCAGAGATGATAATGTCACCACTTTAATCCATCCCTTTTTACACTTACCTATCTCACTTTCTTTGTCGGTTGGTGATTTCTTCCTACTGCTCTCCTCTCTCTCTGCCTTTCTACACTTGGCTTTAATCCGAACGGCCCGGACGAGCCGTCTTGAGACAGAGGGCCATTTTAGGAAATAGGATTAAAAGGGAAAAAGTTCAGAAGTTCACAAGTACAGGAGAGGAATAAGAGACAGGGACAGCGAGAGGAAGAGAGCACATGGGGAAAAAAGGGATTATAAAAAGAGACGGAATGTGTGGGAAGGGGACTGACGCCTCTCATGTTCTTTTGGAGAAGGTGAAAAATGTTGTGCAAAGATGGGAGAGTCAGACAGATTGTCTTCAAGTGTTTCTCTCTGTATACAGTCAGGGCTGTAAAAATGGAGGTGATGAATAAGTAGCATCGTTGACTGCTCGTCAGTATTGAACTATGCAGCTGCATACTTCCATTTTGACTGAGGCCAGATATTTGAAAAGGTCACTTGATGGACCTCTAGTTTCAACTGACAAAGGGCTGCCAGTAAGGGAAATCTAGCTAATGCATCTTCACAGCATCTATAAAAGACTGTGTAGGGCGGTTGTAGTTTGAGGTCTTTGCACAAAGGGTAACGTGTGTACATGCACGTTTAAATGACGACCTCCTGTCATAAAATAGACCGTTGTGATGAACTTTGAAGCATGTGTCTGACATTTGCCCAGCATCCCCATGTGATGGTAAATTAGGATGGATAACATCTGGAGCTGAACATAACAGCTGATGACTATCATCTTTCTTGGTGTTGTGTGAAAGATGCGTCTTCCTGTTGTGTTATTTGTCATACTACTGTGTTCCCTTTCTGGGGAAGGGCACTGAAAAGACTTCCGTCTAACTTATCAATAACAACAAAAACATTTTTTTATAAATTCTGTAAACAGTCTACAGCTGATTCTTGATCAAAAAAGAAAGGGAGGGGATATCATTAATTGCTGAGCGCTTCATTAAAAATATTCATTCAAGTATAGAAATCATCAAGATGACAGCCAATAACACAATTCAAACAATTGCGTTGTTAAAAAAAAAACAGCCATTCACTCGCACACAGGAAAACTAAATAGTTAACAAGTATCTGTATTGACAAACATAAGAAAATTTGGACTTTGTCAAATATCAATAACTGCCTCTTCTGTCCGTCTGTGATCATTGTATGTCTTGAAATTGTTACAATTGATATTATTAAGGGTTTCATCTACTCTTCTCCATTGCTTCGAACAATCACATGTTGGTGGGATATCACTCGGTACACTTTTTCCACTGCCCTCCCTCCTTCCCCCCGTCACCATCCCTGAACTGTTCTTAGTAAACACAGTTATTGGGTACAGACCAGTTAAAGGGGGAAATCCAGGGGGATAAATCCAGACAGCTAGTTAGACTATCTGTCCAATCTGAGCTAACCACCTCTTCTCTCCATCTGCATAATTACAGTTAGGACACCAAGCAGTCGTGTGTGCATGTGTGTGTTTACATTCAACTGAATATCAGGGGTTACAGAGGTTCTCTTCACTTACTAAGGGTATACAGACCAATCGTTTCCCACCATAATCAGCATACAAATAACAAGCTGGTTTAATTACAAAGAGCTTGTGTACATGACAGATGAGCAAAGGGAGCGGGTACTGTACAGTATGTACACACACACACACACACACACACACACACACACACACACACACACACACCCCGACCACCACACCCAACCACACACACACACACACACCACACACACACACACACACACACACACACACACACACACACACACACACACACACACACACACACACACACACACACACACAGATGTAAATCGTACTTCAGATTGGACAGCAAGGATTCTTGTTGTGAATTCTGTTGAAGATTCCTTCTCTTAAGAGGATTTACCAACAAACTTGAACACAGTATTGTACTTACAAACTACTACTACTCACTTACACACCTGTCACGCAAGCACGCACGCACACACGCACGCACTCACACACGCGTTTTCTGTCGCACGACTAAAACAACCTTTGAACGTACACATTCCACCAAAACAAGTTCCTTCCCAAGGCTTTTTGGCAGCGCACCTTGGCTCCGCCTGACGCTTAGCGCCACCCGTGACAACTGTAATTGATTAGAAATGCCAGAGCACTTTTCTCTCCCATCCCAAAATGCTGTGTGAACTAGCCAGAGCTACCTCCACAGCGCCGTGGAGGAAGGTCTTGCAATGCAACAATACTAGTTGGCTAGCTGCATTTCAAAGCATTTCAAAGGATTTTATTTAAAATGTAATTCTAAAATAAAGATTTAGTAAGCTAGTGCTGCTTACATTTGTAGATGTAACATAAACATTCTTTTTTATCCACCTTTATTAGTCAGCTGCAGTATCTTAGAAGACCAGCTAAGGTGTGTACAGCAGGGCAATGATAATATTACATGCAGCTACCGTCATTAGATAAGCAATTGCACTGACACTGCACAGTTTAATTTTGAATAACAATAAACCTGCCTGTAAGTCTCACCTTTTAATAACCTGGCAAATTATGATAGAGAATCATAACCAGCTCCTCAGACCGAGACCTTAATTACACAAGCCTTGCTTTTCCATCATCTGTTAGAAACTCCCAGAGGACAAAAACACAAGAGGCAAAATGAAGCCTATGACTAGACAAGCCTCAGCCGGTTGGTTTGAAGTTTCCCAGAATAGCAGCGGTGAATGTGATGTAAAATATGGTGGATTGTAGGCCCCCAGTTTATTAGATGTGAATGTCATTACATTTAAGTATTCACATACATAAATTCACAGCCAACTGTGAGGAACATAATAGTCATGGGGAATTCTCAGAAGAGAAAGCATCATCATCGCAGAGGCAAACCAGAGGCAATAAATGTGCTGATTTACATCTTGATTTGTCTCCATTTAGCAAGGTATGAAACCCACACAATATTTCTCTGAACCTCAAGATCCAAATACATTTGATCTGTCACACATTAAACATTTAGTCATTTAAAGGTCCCATGACATGTTGCGCTTTAGATGCTTAGTCCTTAGTGGTCCCCAAATACCATATCTGAAGTCTCTTTCCCAAAATTCAGCCTTGGAGCAGAATTACAGCCACTAGACCCAGTCCCACAATGAGCTTTCTTTAGTATGTGCCATTTCTGAGTCTGTAGCTTTTGAGGAGGAGAGATGGGGGGGCAAGTTGGGAGCTGGGAGTGTGACCTTGACCAACTGCCACTTTGCTCATTTGAAAGCCATAATGTTTCTCTCTCATGGGTGGGCCAAATTCTCTGGGCAAGCAAAAGCAGAGAAAGGTAAGGTAACAAGTACACTGTAACAAAATTCCAGATCGGCCCATCTGAGCTTTCATTTTCTTAAAGGCAGAGCAGGATCCCATGAATCCATGGCTCGGTTTACACCTATCGCTATTTCTAGCCACTGGGGAACCATAGGCAGGCTGGGGGGACGTATATTAATGTTAAAAAACCTCATAAAGTGAAATTTTTATGCCATGGGACCTTAAAGAATACCGTGGGCTCTGTAATGTTTTATGGATCTGTTGAAGCTTGTGTTTTCAAAGATTGCGGCAAAAAAGACAGAACTCTGTTGTTAACAGCTAGCCATGCTTATAACAAACAGAAGATGTACACACTGAGCAGTCATATTGACAGTGGGTCAGAGCCATCTTTTAAGCGTCAAAACATAGATTAATGGTGGTTTATTCTTTTAAAAGTACAATCTGCATTCCAAATTTAAAGCTGCTCTTCTCAATTCTTTTCATATCGACAATGTATCAAATGACCTGTACGTGAAAAGGGCTCACTTGAACTGACAAACAAAAACAGAATAATTAACCAAGTCTGCAAATAAAGAAATAATTCTGTAAACACACTACAGCTGATTCTTGATCAAAATAGAAAGGGAGGGGATATCATTAAATGCTGAGTGCTTCATTAAAAATATTCAGTCAAGTATAGAAATAATCAAGATGACAGCCAAAAACACAATTCAAACAATTATTGTTTAAAAAAAACAAAAAAAACAGCCATTCAGTCGCACAAAAGAAAACCAAATAGGTAACAAGTATCTGTATTGACAAACATAAGACAAGTTTTACTCCTCCTCAAAAGTTCCCTTCAGCTCTACAAAGCTTAAAGCTCTAAATCCGCCTGTACGCTTCCTGCCCAGCACCAACAACAAAGTGGAGCATTTAGCAGCTAAAGAGCCAAGTATTTCACTCATGAATTGGTGGAGACTAAAACAGACTCTAAAGAGATTAAATATTGGATTTACATTCGCCAGGTAGCCAGAAACATTAATCCATTTGAATGCTAATGTTGCTTCATGTCTTCTCAATGTTTAATTACCGTAATTCCTCAAATAAAAAACCATCTCTCAAATAATGGCCAGGGGCGCGGTTGACACAAACAGGAAATGGATACATTAAGTGTTGAGTTTGTATTAACAGCATAATGCAGCAGTTGTAACAGAGCAAACAGGAGCAGATCAAAAAGAGTCTTTGTGCTAAAATGTTAACTAATATACGTACTTATCTAAACAGAGGGAATTTGAAATAAAGGCCTGCCTCTAACACAAGACTGCTTCAATTAAAGGCCTGCTACCTTCCGCAATTGAGGTAAATAAATGTCCTGGTCACTATTGCTAACGTGTTAGCCATATCAAGCTTGAAAGGAGACAAATCAGTGTTTGCTTGTTTCAAATGCCCTTATGTGGCCAAAAATCTGTTAATGGTTTAAACAATAGGGCAGATATTCAAAACACTGACCGACCAGTCTTCTAATTGAAGTGCTGCCATCAAATAACAAAGACAAATGAGTTACTGTTTGCAGCAATAGTATAGTTTGAAAACAATTGAGTAAAACAAGCCAATGTGCTAAATTATGGTTAAGAAGCACACATAATGGGTACTGAATATAGCTGTAATTTATTTAGTCAAAAAGATTAAAGATGTCTTTAAACTAAAGCTAAATTTAGACATAATGTAAATTGTTATTCCCCCTCCGAGAGGCTTGATATCACTGCATGAATTAGATTGCTGAAGAAAACCAGGCCAATGATCCAAGATTACCGTTTCTTATTCTGGGAAACTGAATGCAAGGTCCTGTGGGTCCATAGCCCAAATGAGTATGCACGGATCAACAATGTGCTCAACAGAGCAAACCGTGACTCACTCACACCTACTTCTCAGTTACCTTCATTGTGAGACGTTCATGTGTGACAGGGAAGCAAACAAGGTACTTCTGCTGCTGAAGAACAACCTTTAAACCCAGAAGGGTTAGCATTGCGATGTGGGCGTAAAATAGATGTGATGCAGCAGTGAGGTTTGTCATTTAGCAAACAGTACATCTCATTTCCCAATCAATATGATACTTGCAAGGGGCCAAACTGTTTGGCAATATTTATACAAGCAGACCAGCAGAGAAACAAAATATGCTGTTAATTTCCATAATCTATTGTGGGAACCAAGAAACTAGTGTACAATGTGAAAACTGTTGGATAAAAGCCATAATATCCTTTGGGATGTCCTTTACTGTGATTACGGGTACTTTGTTGCTGACGTTGTTCCTGTTCCTATTGCCCTCTCAGGTATTACTGCTGTAGTCAAACACAAGAACCAGAATGCCCCATAAAAGATCACATAGCGGCTATATCCTCAAAAGAGTGGTCTGTTCTCCACTGGGAACCAGTTAAGTAGCAATCTGTACCGTGTCTGTCAGAGTCAAACAGACAGTGTTAGAGTTAAAGGCACTCAAAAGTGAACTACTTCCAAGCCACTGTGGTAATGGGTAAATAAAACTCTGAAGCAAAAACAGGAGTTCTTGTTTTCAGGCTCTAGGGTGGAATCATACAGATGGAAAAAACAAAGAGGGAGCACTCGCCTAATATTTCAACTGATGATTTAATGTGTGCATAATGAAAAATAATATATCCCTCATAAATATCTTCTGGGTGGATTTGGTGCCATGTGCCCCAAGTGTGCACTGTATCATGATATTGCTGTGTCAGGGTAGTAAATGGCTGGCATAGCAGAGCATAGCCTGTCTGCCTCATTCTACTTCTTATGGTCTCTCTGTGCCCATTTTATAGTGGCAGCACTTAAAACACTGACATGCCATAAGTCTACACTTTCTGTAGCCAGAAGCTGGAACATTGATACTCTAGAAAAGGTGGAGATGGAGCTCAGAAAAGTGGAAGGACAGGACGTAAAATGTGGCAAGAATCAAGGAGGGGACAAAAAGGGTGCGTGCATACATTCATGTGTGTTGTACGTTTGTTGTACATCCAAATGCTTTTGTTATGAGTCATTGCTCGAGGCAGAACACATTAGTGTAAATGGAACTATTAGCAAAACACGGAGGGTGAAAGTAGGAATTCAAATTATAACGTTGCTTGCTAGCCACTAACTTTCTCTCCATCTGCATAATTACAGTTAGGACACCAAGCAGCCGTGTTTGCGTGTGTGTATGTACATCCAACCGAATATCAGAGGTCACAGAGGTTCTCTTCATTTGCTAAGGTAATAAACACCAACCGTGTTTCCCACCTTAATCAGCATACAAATAACGAGCTGTTTTAATTACAAAGAGCTTGTGTACATGACAGATGAGGAAAGGGAGCGGGTACTGTACAGTGGTGCCCCGTTCTCACTCACACACACACACACACACACACACACACACACACACACACACACACACACACACACACACACACACACACACACACACACACACACACACACACACACACACACACACACACACACACACACACACACACACACACACACACACACACACACACTCCTTGAACACAATATTTTATGCATGTGTGTGCGCGTTGTATGGTTGACTAAAATCTAACTTATGTACAGATATGTGTGTGTGTGTGTGTGTGTGGGTGGGTGTGCATTGTATGGTTGACTTAAATCTTTCTGAAATGTAGTGGAGGGGAAGTATAACATAGCATAAAATGTGAATACTCCACAGGTGTCTGTATCATTAGATGGTGGCTCATTAAAGAGTCACTGGGTAAATGTGTCAGTTGTGTGTGCACAGGTCTGCAGTGTGTTTGTGCCCGAGTGTGGTGATTGTAATCAAAGTTGTTGAAAAGCCTGTCCACGCCCCCAGCAGGTACAATGGGACACTGCGCTTTAATGACTGTTAAGAGAAAAAAACTGACTTTCTTCCTGAATAATTATCCTGTTTGTGAGTTTGTGAAGATAATGTGAGTACATGTAGAGCCTGTTATTTATATGGATGCAGAACAAATATGTTAGTTTTTTTTTAACTTTATTGTTTTAATGATTCAGATCGTAGACTTGTTACACGAGCTATGATGCAAGCCTTATTTCCCTTTTGTGTAGTTTTTTCAAGGCTTGCTATTTGGTTTAGTCATCGATTACTCTGCTAATACGTTATCACCTCAGTTAATGTCACCGCCTGAGATTTTCTCTGAGTGTTATTATGTTAAAGTTGAATGTTAGGTCTATTCTAGCAGGTTATTGTGTAATGAATCTCCATTTCTGCCCTCTCTGTGTGAACTGTATTGCAATTGAATGCCTCATGTCAGTTGAGCTAAAGTTAATATTGTGCATTGGAAGGTTATGGCTGTTGTGTTTTTCTAAGTTAGTGACTTCATTAACACCAGATTTGTTATCATTATTATAATTACTATTATTGTAATTATTACTACAGCTGTATCATCATTGTCATTATTATATCGTAGCTTATATTATTCTTCTTCAATGTATTTTTACTTATTTTCTTATTTCTTATAGACCACAAACACCAAGTCAAAATACCTAGTCTTGACATGATCTGCAGCAAGCCTGAAGTCAAGTCTATATCTTCCGCCTAAATTAACTAATATGTGGAAGGTCCTAACCCCTTTGTTAAAAAAGTTGAAATGTTTCTTTCTTGTTCTGGCTGTTACCTATATTTCTAAAAGGCTACTACGCTGTACTGCAAAACTAAATGTTTTATTGTTACTGCCTCATCAGTTAATGTGTGATATTCTGAAACGGAATACAATGCAAAAGCCACATGCTGTAAGGAATTGCAGCTATAGCCTTGAAGATTTATTCATCTGCTGTCAGTGAGGATTGTGAACAATAATGCATATGCTCCCATTTTCAACTGTGAGAAGGTGAAGCACGTTGATGCGGGAGGTAGTTAACCTTTTCTGATTGAATAAAGGTTAAAACATATGCAAACATATAGAGTTTGCCACCCATACAGTATATATTCAAGAAAACAAACACACATACATGATTCAGTCAAAGCAGTGAAAGCCCATAGAGGTGTAAATAACTCAAGACAGGAGGGAAAATACTTTATATCAATACTACTCAACATTGGAAGGAGCATATTTCTCCTTGCATCCGCTGCATTGACAACTTTACGGTCCACTGGTTAGACACTTAAAGTCAATCATTCCAATGAGAAACGTTTTGATCGACAGCAAAGGATGGTGTATCGAGCGGCCGTTGGCTCTGCTGACTGAGGCATGAATACGTTTTTTGGTTGGTCATAATTTAGCTTTTTGAACAGAGCATCAACATCATTTATTAAAGGCAAAAGCCAAGCATTCACAAAGTTGAGAATTTGGTCAATTTTTCTATTTTATATTGTAGTAAATTAAATACCTTAAGATTTTGGATGGTTAGTTGGCAGCGTTGGAAGAAATAGTCAAGGTATGTTGAGTAGAATTAGTAATACGTATATGCATTAACAATTTTACTTGAGTAAAAGGACAGCATCGGTGTTAGTATCAAAACACACTTGACGTATCAAAAGTACCCATTATGCAAAATGGCCCATTTTATTTTATTTGATTGGACACCAAGGTGATGTCTGATGTCTTATTTTATGCCAATATATCATCATTTATTTGATGATTATATTTAGTATGAATATTTAGATTAACGACAAGCAATTAAAACTCATGTGGAGTAAAAGGTATACTAGCCTTTGAAACAGTGCTGTAGGAGTGTAAAGCAGCAGAAAACACAAATCCTCAAAAGGAAGTAGAAGTACCCCAAAATTGTACCTAAGCAAATGTACTTAGTTACTTTTTACAACTGTTGGTCAGACCAAACCATTTTCTGACATTTTGTAGATTTTACAAATTATCAACAACAAAAAAACAAAAAACAAAAACTGATAACAAAAATTGCAGCTTTACTTAAAATAGCCCAAAGTGAAAAATGAATAACTAAGTTCCACAGTTATGGGATAGAGACCTGAAATAGTATGATGCAGAAGCAAAAAATCATTCTACAAACAAACCCCTCTTAGTGACAGTCCTTGAAGCCACAGTAAGAAGGCAGTAAATGTAGGGTACTTATGCACCGTCCCCTCCCAACATACAACAGTGCTCTTGAGTGTATGTTGCCATCTGCACATCTCCTCATTAAGCGAAACTCTGATTACTGTAACCATGTTTTCATTTTTGTTTTCAGAATGTGTTACATGTCAGCCCTTAATGTCACATCAGAGTTATGTAGCGTGATGCCTCATGTAGGGCTGAGGTAAAAACAATTTCCACATGAAGAATTACACACATACCACTACATTACTGCTAGACACGCGCTGCTATTTAGCATCAGCATGCTTTCCGCAAAAGATCACACGATAGGTACATCAGTTGTAGAGTAAACTTCATTATTTAACGTTTCCTAATATACAGGAATTCAGCCGCAGGTATGACCTCAGTGAAACAATAAATCAAGGTGTCAGCCAGCAGTGGGAAACAATAGGCGTCCCTCATTAACTGCAGCAGTTGTAGCGGCTGGCAGACTGGTGCTGCATCAGGCCCAGGGCATCCTGGGGTCAGTACGGAGGATAATCAAATGTGTAATTATATCAGGAATGTCCCTCAAGCACAGTGACAGGCAGGGGCAAGGGATCTCTGACCAGTATCAGACACAAAACATGGAAGACTAACAGTACAGATAGAGACAATGAGAAACAGAAAAAAGATGAATGGAAGAAAAGGAATGAAGTAAACATGAAGGAACGTTTCAAGAAAGCTGCTGTTGGAGAGAAGCACAGCTCTTGTAATAATGACAAAGCAATGTGGGAGAATTAGAGTGACAATCGTGGAGAGACAATGGAATACATCAGACACTGACATGTAAATAGATAACACAGGCACAAACTTGTTGTGAAAAAAAAACAAAAAACTGGGAGACAAGGAGACCAGCTCGGCATTCATAGCTGGCGTATGAAAGAGGGGTGGGGGTGGGGTGGTGGAGGAAGATCAATCATGTGGAATAGCAAAAAGATCTTTCAACAAACTGGCTTTCATCTTCTGACAATGCAACAAACTGGTCCTGATGTGAAACTTCTTCCTGAGGAGCAGGGGCCCCTGCCTCTAATAACTCCCCTCTGTGAACAAGCTAAATCTTTAATGGAGGGCAAGTTCAACTAAAAACCCCTCTCCTGTAGCATGCACAAAGCACGCATGGGCAAAAGGCATGGGAAAGTTAAAAGAAAACAGCACCCGTTCTGAAAAGAGCTTTGCGGGAAGACGTTGTTTGCAAGTGCACGTACAGCACATATACAGCAGCTATTCACGTTCAGACACTCACTCAATTATCAAAAACACTGAGAAAAATGGCTATGTGCAGAGAATTATATCATGAGCTATTTAAAAAAAAAAAACATGATTTATATTCCATTCCTCTGGCAACCCTTGCCTCTAAATATTTATTAAGTAATTAAAATAAAAGTTAAAAAGCCTCTGAAGCTTGAGATCCTGTGGTGGTGTTGTGGATAAAAAGCACAGCTCAGTTACAATTAATTCTGTTTAAAAGCCAAAACTTAAATGAATTCTGTCTTAAATACATTTTGGGAGTGAACTTTGGGATGCTTTTTAATATCTCGCATTTGGGAAACATAAATGCTTTACTAGCTGATTGTGTTGCTACTAGAGGGCACTTTACCCTCATAAATGACCTGTACAATCTTAACCTGTAAAGTCAAAAAGAAGTGTTGCTCCCATGTATTTCTTTATAGATGCCAAGCCCTTGCCTGTCAGACAACTATTGAAGCTAAACCATAGTGTATATCCACAAACAACTAACTAAGGGCTATGCTTGCTGCTCTGTAAGGATATAATCAGGCACAGTGGTGCTTTGAGCTAAATGCTAATGTCAGAATGCTAAGATGCTCACGATAACTGGCTATGTTGCAGGTATGATGGTTATCATCTTCATTTAGCATCTTACCATCCTAAGACTTTCTAATTAACACTAAACACAAAATAGAACTGAGACCGATGGGAATGTCATTATTTAAGCAAGTATAGTGGTCAGTAACCAAAGTATAGGACAAACCAAAAATGTGACCTGATGATGAGGCTAGATACTGAGGGATCACTAAATTAGTTATAATCCCTCTTCTTGTGAACATGAATGTCTGCATATAATTTCGTGGCAATCCATGGCACCATAAACGCAGCATCGATTTATTTATAATATATCCATGGACCAACATTACATCACCGACATCCCTGGAGTTACACTGCTCGTATTACTAGGCTAGAAGGTGTATATGATGGCAGCTCACCTGTTGAGATGACACATAAGATGTATGCCAATCAAACCAGCTACCTTCATATACCAAAAATCTGTTGGTCTACAACATCTTCTTTGACTTATACACGCTTTTTTTCATTAGTTAATTCAAAGTTGCCGTGTATATTGCTGTATATTTAGTTTAACAACACTATGTATGCTTTACTGAGAGGCTAATTTTCCACCAGGTCAGTCAATAAAATGTTGAGCATGAGTCATTCAGGACATAGTGTCATTTCTCTGTCATGTTTAATTGCTTCCATCATGACCCAACACACAGTGCTGTGCAATGTGCAGGAATAAGTACCTGCGTTAAGGGTGTGCTTCACAGTAACAAGCACCGCTTCCCAGAACTTTCACCACTAGCTAAAAAACAAACAATACAAAGTTTTTATGTGTCTAAGTTCTCCTACTTGGCACTGAGACAATCACTTTTAATTACTGACAGATCAGGGGAAAAAAGAAAAGAAAAATGCGACAAGAGGGAAATAGATAGGCTGACATTTTGGCAGGCAATCAAGCATAAAACGACTAATGGCACCAATTACAAGTGATGTGGGGTGGGTTAATCAGGGTTTCTTTTACAAGGCTTGCTTTTGCTTTTCAAATAACTTAAAAAAAATTGTTTTACAGTGGATCGCTGACATGTATGCCTTGTCAGTGATTGTGAGGGGAGGGCTATAAGAGTGTTCAAGAGTACAATGACATTATTAGAATAGAAGTACTCCACTGGTGCAACTTCAATGAGAAGTTTTGCTTATACTTTGACCCTGTAAAAACTAATTAGGGCACAGAGAATATAGGAGCACAACACATTTTGTCCTAAAACAAATGTAAGAAACTGTTTTCACTGTGTACATTCCTAAATCAAATAAAGTAAAGTTGAACGTGAGTATTTGGATAGAAACTGTTCATTTAAGAATAAGGGAAAGTTTCTTATGTGATTACATGTTTCTATTCTCATTATGAAATAATAATCTTTCATGATCCCTTGATCCATTTTCATTGGTAATCAGTTGATGAATGACTTTGAGACAATGCCCAATTGCAAACACCACCTTTTTGAATACTGTGTGTCACTTTTGTGGTTATAACAATTTCAACCCAAAGTCATTAACAGGTTCCCCATCAATCATGTCTGACCCCAAAGTGAGAGATGTTACAATAATAATGAATGATCAGGTGTGGTGTTGCGCTGTTGCTAAGTACACCGCCATAAATCCTGGATACACAAACTATGATCCAGGACTGGTATAATATACATCATTTCCTTTTATGTACCTTCTCGTTGCACCCCATTTCTCTGAAAATGTCCTTGGAATCCCTCTCTCTTTTTACTTAACGCCTTTCTCTCGCTCTCTTTTATGTGCGTATTAATCTATCTATGGTACCATGCGTTCTGAGGCGAGGCAGTGAAAAAATATTCTTTTTATATTGGTCACTTTTGCTCCTGGCAGCTGGCTTTGTCTCACATAAACATACAGCAAGAACTCGCAAGGGAATGAGTCTTGTAATAGGCACTAAAGTATTGAATTTTAATTAGAGCATTGGAAGTGTGAATTTACCTGTAGAAAGATTTTCAGTGTAATTTCAATATGTCAGATGTAGAGAAGTGCTCACCTTTAAACCCTACTGCCTGCCTGAACGGTATAAAGAAAGATTATTTTGAAAGAGCAGAATATTGAAGTTGAAATATCGTTCACTAGTGACACACTAAAACCAGTGTATGAAACACAGAGTTTCAGACTAAATGTTTTAACACCTAGTACCCAGAACAGAAAACCTCAAAATCAATTATTTTATAGGCTACTGTAAAGTGTATATGCTATGTTGAAATGTCAACAGAAAATGGGACAGACTAGTAAATTGGAAGCTACTGTGTCTTGCTGGTGCCACATTTGCATTAATGTTATACCTGTGTTTCCCTGATGTTTTTGAGCAAACTATAAATACAGGCTAATTAATACATTAAACCTCTGCTTCTCCACAAAAGCCTTTTTAAGTCAATTAACTTCACAAACATAAACAGTCACAATTAAAGTCCTTATTTACCAAATTGAAAAATTGAAATAACACATGAACACATTTTATTAAGTAAATAACTTCCACTCTTACTTTGTATGTGCAAAATCCCTAATTGACTAAAACTATTATTATTGTGTGCAAGTAATTGTGTTCTAGGCACAAAGTAGGCTGGGGTCATACAAAACTGTGGCATTATTTGAAGTTATCTCAGGTGAAGTATCAGGGAACAGTATTGTATAATATTAACACATTATGGTGTCTGCTCTAATGCATTTAACTAATAAGCCCACCACCACATTACCTCAAAACTGCATAATGGTCCCCCTGGCAACAAACAGTGAGCCAAACTCTTTGAGTGTCATTTTTCTCTTCTCCATTACACGTGCGTACAGTAAGTCTGGAGCCAGTGCTCAGGCATGTTTATGGGGTAATAGCTAGTCTCAGAGTACTGTAAGTGTCCTATGGCTATTGATCCAGGTTGGTAAGATTGTAAGCGAATGCTGGGAAGCAGGAGGGGTGTGCTCAGGAGTCTGGTCTGTCCACGCCGTCTGGGCTCCTGCATGTCCGGAGGTGGTCAGGGAGGCTAGAGACAGCAGCAGACTGAGTGGAACCAGCGGCGACTCATACAATGACTTTTTAATAGCTTCTCATATCACTATAAACTAATGAATGTGTCTCTGTGCAGTGAAACCTTACCCGCTGCTTCTGGTTTAAAAAGGCACAAAAGAGCAAACTATTGAGCGCTGGGGTTTCATCGACCAATGGGGTCAATTTTGTTATATAGAGTTCAGGATGTGATTTCACACCAACATACCATTTTACAGCTCCGTTCTGCAAGACGCATGAACTTCATTAAGTTTACATGACTGACGGGATCCCGGCTTTGCCGAGACCTGCCCTTAGTGGCAAACAGTGTATTGACGGCTAAGCTCTCTGCAAATTTCCCTTTCTTATTTCGCATTATAGGGCTCGAGCTACAGTAATGCCTCAAACCCTAGTGGGCATCTGGCAGCCAAGGACTCTCCGGAGACCTGTCAAAGCAATCTGTTTTCCTCTACCATGGGTCAGAGGCCAGAACACTGAGCACGCACGCACACACAACATATCACATATGACTAGAGCGCCGGTGCTGTGCCTCCAGCTACTCCACCTGTGCAACTATTTTCCCTCTGCCTCTCTGCTCATCTTTCCTCATTATCTCGCTTTATTCCTTTCCATTTTCTCCCTTTCTTCTGTTCCCTCACATCGTTTTGTTTTTGCTCTCTTTCCTTCAGCTTCATTAAGAGATCTGCACATGTTGTTCATACTCTGCTGCATCCGGCTCTGGTGTCCTTGACAGCCAGAGTTGGAGGTAAGAGTGAGTTTGTTGTATTCATGCATCCCTTTGCTTCTCCCTGGGTAAAACTAGATGAAATGTGCTTCGACTAACCTTGACGTTGCTCAGCTCCCTCTCTGATTTTTCCCGGCAGAAAAAAAAAGAAAATGGCCGACTGGCAGTGCAGTGTGAAGCACTTGGAGTAAAAAGTCTGTAATTGGGGGCCCTGAGCAGGGAGTCATCACTGCATGTCAAGGAGAATTATAGCTTGAGGTTATAAGAAAAGTATTTTTGGGTAAGGGGGGGATGCTTTTCAATATCCCGCATTAGCTATGGTCATTTTCTTTCTCCTTTTTTCCTCTCTACCTCACTTCTTATTTTAAAACACAACCAGGCTCCCATTCACTGATTGAATGAGTGCCACATCCGCAATGGGGATTCTCCTCCGCCTTCATTACCACGACCAGTTTTAATTCATACCTTAATGAAAGGAACCTTTGGTTTCACAACAGGGGATGCTATTACTCTCTATATTTCATTATATTATTACCATCTGAGGTGTGTAGTTATGTTGTGGGTGTCTGCGTTTAGGCTTTGTGAACCCTCAGAGACCCACAGTGTTAATGAGCAAGGTTAGGGCACACTGTTTTGTCAGAGCAGTGAAGCCATTTGCTCCTGAATGACATTTCCTTTGTGGGTATGAGCCCATATTAGCTCCTAATGTGGCATGTCACCCAAAGCCCAACATTGTATTAATTTTTTAAATGTAAAAGTAAAACTGTGGGAGACTTTATTAACTGTGATATTACCATACACTTTATCTATAGATAAGAAAAAATGTATATATTACTATTTCAGACACAGGTATTCACTTCGTCTTCACCTTAATCACATCTTTCAGGCACTGAGCCATAGATGGAGTCTCTGAGGGAGGAATCTCGCTGACAGGAAATTATGAAAAAGAATTAATTTGACCTTCGCTTGCAGCAAGAAAAAGAGAAGGAGAGAGAAAGAGAGAGCAGGGATAGAGGGGAGGGTGGATGAATGGAGTCGAGGGAGGTTTAAGGAGGAAGTGCCTCTGCAGAGGGCAGGATCCTGAGGAGAGCTCGGATAATGAGAGCTCTCAGCTCCCCACACACTGGAGCAAGACATCTGATTCACTGGAAAGCCAAAAGGAAGGACAGAAGTCACCCTCACCTCCTTTAGTCCTCAGAGCTAACGGTTTCAATAAAGACTTTGAGAGTGCTGGTGGCCTCCCACATGGCTCAAAGTGACTGAATTGTGAATATTTTTATTCAATTATTGAGCAACAAATCGGAGACAGCATGAACTATAAAAGGTTTAAACAGTTTCAGACCCACTGTCCCACAGTTCACACGAGGCTTGCTCCTAAATTGATTGGTGCCTCTAGCCATCAGTCAACATATCAATAACGCTAGGCTATCAGTCCTGATTGTAAGACCTTGTTACATGTTTTTATAGAGGTACAAGAAATGTGTGTGTATCAAAGTTTGATTTCACTCTTCTTAATAAGGGAAACACTGTAATAAACATATAATGCTGTTATTTATTGGTATTATTCTTATTACAGATCTTGAACCTTGACCTTTATGAACTACTCTGTGTAAAGGTTGTTGTACTTTATACATTTTCACCTATGTTATTTAAAGTGCCAATATTATGAAAAAAATCAAATAAATAAATCACTTTTTCTGGGATTTGGGGTGCTATTTTGTGTCTTTGGTGCTTCCACACACAATCAAACAACAAAAATATCCATGCTGTTTTGAGTGAGATAGGGGTTTCTGAATGTGTCCTGCCTTCAGTCTCCTGGTGAGCTGTTCAAAATCTGAACGGCTTTCAACATGACTAGCCGAGACAAGGTGGCTAACCCGTAGCATGCTAGGTCGTTCTCAATGGTAAAACACTGCTACAACACACACTAGTTCTACAAAAGAACTACTTACATGTCCCTGTTCTGCAGGTATTCCACAAGTGTGCCCTCATTTAGAAGAAGTCTTCCAGCTAATCCTGCCTTGTACTGACGGACGTTGGAGAAAGAGTTATCTAGCTGATGTGATCTTACCTAGCTAATGTGCATGGGCAACTCCCAACAAAGATAGAATAGAAGTGAGATGTCT
>NC_045746.1:16276951-16318414 GCF_008692095.1 Etheostoma spectabile
GCTAAAACAGAGACCTAAACACACAGGGAGAAAAGAGGATCTGCAGCACTGCGCGGTACAACAAAAATTAAACCATGTAAATCTATTCTGGTTCAACCTCAAAATACAATTATGAACCTGAAAATGAGCATATGGGCACTTTCATACGTTTCATGCTGTTGAAAGCCAATTCTTGCAAATTTTAACAAATTGCACTTTATACGAGAAATTGTCTAGGCATACCTAAAGTCTACCTATAATTTATCATGAATCTTATTTACTTGCTTCAAGTATTTCTTCATTTTCAAATAGCCCTAAAAAGAAAAAGTGCACTACATTAATATTCGAAGCAAATACAAGACTTTGAGAGTCAGATGAATGCACAAAAATGCAGTTTTTGGCCTTAGACTAATAGAAATAAAGGCAAATTGGATTTGATGGGATATGTATTCTAAACTATTTAGGGTCACTTTCAGAAGTTCCATTATCTCTCACACACACACACACCACACCACACACACAACACACACACACACCACACAACACACACACACACACACACACACACACACCACACACACACACACACACACCCACAAACACACACACACACACAACACACACACCACCACACACACACACACACACACCCCACACCACACACACACACACACCCACCCACACACAGAGATAGAAGATAGATAGATCAACTTAAACTTTAAAAGACAACTGAAAATTCCATTGCCAGAAAAGCCATCAGTACAGTACATGCCAAAATAACATAATGTGTTGCTAGATATCTGCAAAGTAAATTATGTTTCCATATGTACTAATAAGTAAATTATATTTTGGCAGACATGGTGAGATAGTTCCACAAAAATTCTCACATGCTCACACAGCACTACCGAGGGAAGCTAACAATGTTCTCTCTTTAGACCTGTTAGTATTTAACAGTCTTTGATTTGGCTGCTCGTTATCCCACAATCACTAGACTTTAAAATGAAGTGTTAATCTACATGTAGCTGGGGAAAACATAGAACCCAGAGTGCGCAATTCTTTCCTTTTTTTGTGCTTAGCTCAGTCAAGCTTCCACAGTCACTCAAGATCTTTATGTCAGCAAATGCAAGATGGTAAACTAGTTAAAAACCATAAGAAATAGACAGAGGAGGAAATCCTGTTCAGAGGAGCTCTCTGACTGTAGAGATTTCCTTTATGAAGCCATGAAGCAGAGAGATAATTCATTAAAGTGCCTGGAGCAAGGGAAGCAGGGCCTACTAAAGCACAACAGAAAAGCTTTCTTCATTTACTGCCCCGGGGCCACAGTTATCTACAAAAGTTTTGAACTTTTTCACCCTCGGAATTGAAATCTTGACTACAAAATTGGAACTATTGTGACTGAGATTCGTTCTTAAAAAAATGACTGCAGCTCTTGTTATCTTGAAGCATATTTTAATAACGACACCTACACTATGTAAAGAAAAACAACAACACAAAAACAAGTGCTCAAAGAAGACTTTTCATTAATTATAAAAATGGTAATGTTTGCTTCTATATATTTTGCGATTGATTGGCGACCACACTGCAATATTTTTACATTAATGCTACCTCTTCAAAGAATACGCATTATGCTTTTTTGTCTTTTCTGATCTATAAATCTTGATGTAATGTTGTATAGTCATTTTAAACAATACCAAATTGTCAAAATAATGAGGTAAATGGATTTAGATGTGAGCCCTGTCAGCTCTGCCCAGCTCTGAATGCTCGGATCTTAATGTGTCTCATTGACTTTACTGTATTTGTCTTAGTAAGTGAAATGGACTTCCCTACATGGTCATGCTGCTTCAGCAAGGGAAGTTTGATATTGGATAAGCAGAAAAAGATGGATGGATGGACCAGAAAGGTAGTACATTAGCTGCTTGTTAACATTTAGAAAGTACCATAAAAAGGTAAATCATGGATTGGAGCAAATTAACTTCTCATCAACTTCTGATGGACAATAACTGGCACAAATTCACAAAAGTGAAGGAAAGTGAAACTGTGAAGCATCTATGTCTAATTTCTTTCAAAGTTGTCTTCGTCCTCTCAATGAGACTCTGTTACAGTTAATGAAGCATAAACTGCAGGGCCTGTGTCTACATTCACAGATTAGCGCTATGTACTCAGAAAACCATTTTCATAGAACTCTGTCGGCTGTGTAATTTAAGTTTCTTTTAAGACTGATGATTTCACAAGCCAGTAATAGCATATTTACTGGCATAGGAGTGTTATTGAAAACTCTGAAATAGTTATAAGCATGAAATTGAATATAGAAGAAGAGTAAAATGAGATTTTATTTTTTTCTGAGAAGTGGAGAAATGTAACGGCTTAATGGCTTCCAATCTTTGTATTAGAATTAATTCAAAGAGATTCAGCGCAGTCACTAGAGGCCTTTACACGCAACTATTTGAACAGTTAAATGCCATTATCAGGAAAACAACCTAATTAATCACAACATTCTCATTTCGCCTTCTCCATTGTCTCAAAGTCTGACTTTTTAAGCTGTCAGAGGGGTTAATATGAAGTCATAATTTACTTCCATTTGCCAGAAGAGAGACAAATGCTACTGTTTAACACCCTGCCTTCTACATTTTGTCTCAGGTGCAGAAAGATTTCCATTTGTTTCTATGGATACACATATTGGCTAACATTTAACATAGAAGCTAAATATAAACTGTCCAATGAATGTCAGAAGAAAATAAACGATTTCAAACACGATACCGGTAGGTGTTTGCTTTTTGTAAATGTCTCTGTGTTGATCTTTTGTTAGATGTCCTTCCTTTTCATATTTCCCTTGTTTGTTTGTTTTTAACGTGTTTTATAAAAGATTTTTTTTCTTTTCATTTCCTCCCTTTTGAAACAAAACTGTACCTGGAAAAAGATTTTCAACAAAAGAAAATCTTCCCATTGACTGTCAAAAACAAGGTTTTATTTTACATCATAAGACGCTTTAAGGTTTTCAATACTATTCTGGAATGAAAACTATAACTCCAGTTTTGTTGATAGTTACAATAACATCAGCAGGATGTGCTCTTTCCCTGATGACTTTAGGGAATATGCCAACTTTTAAGATGTCACTTTGATGTACAAATTGTAGTCAACTGAGAATATAAGGCTATTATTTTTGCATTTCCTCGGAAATTGAAAAGTTAAAGTTGGAAAAACACATTTCACCATTGTTGAAAACAATTTTACATTTGAATACATTTTCAAATGATGTCATTCCAGCACTATGACATTTCTATATGTGTGTGTGAAGCCAGCAGAGTTAAAGCTTTAGTGTGTAACTTTTTAAAATTAACGAACATCCGTTACATTCAAGCCATTGCCAAATGAATTGCTAAAGCTAATCAAGACTATTAGCTCCACACAAGTCTTTTATTTCTCTGTTTGGATATGTTCAGACGATTGTGTCGTCAGGCGACTTTCACACGCAGAAACTCGAATAAAGATAATTCCCTCTTCTGAGGAGTCCATCATGTTTTTTTAATCCTGTGTGTCCTCCTTGGCTACTAGCAACTACGTGGAGGAGGGGTGGGGGATGGTGGGGAGCAATGCTTTGGTCACAAAAGGCTTGTATCATGTGGACATTTTGAATTCCTCATGGGGGAGAAAGAAACTGCGTGCAATAGCTTTATGTTGAATGTTATTTTATAAACACATTTTCAAGAACAAATGCAAAAACCGAATGTTTCTTTTCCCCATTGCAGATAAGAATAAGCAAGCTCAAGTTTCCTTCAGTTCTTAAACACAAGCGGGCAAGTTAGGCTTTGTCATGACAGTTTTGACGGATGCGTTTGCTTGGTACTTTTACGAAACTTTTTTTCACTATGTGTATTTTTCATGTCAAGATTCTGCGTGCAATCAATGTTAACAGCAGTATTGATGTCATGTGCGTTTAGTGTCCAAACTCGATTCAATGTTATAGGTAATAATGGGGCAGGGCCATCACAGAAAAAAAGAAAATTAAACGAAGAAATAAACTAAAAGCTAAAAGGGAAAGTCACAGACGACGGTCTGGCTTTCCACAAATGGAGACAATTACAGGATGTAAGTGATTCAAAACTACCCTGAATTGGCTCTCAGGTATGTAATGTAATGTGGCTGTAAGTCAGTAGCCTACATTAAATAAAGTCCTCCGCCCATTAAGCGCCCAGTTATTGTTTCGTTTCAGTCCTTTGTGTTTGTGTTGTATTTTCTATCCCTTGTCCCCCTGTAGTTGTGTAAAGCGTCCTTGGGTTTCATGAAATGCGCTATGTCATTCTAAGTTGTTATAATGTTGGTTGCAATAACAATCTCTTACTGCTTTGGCTCGTGACACTGTGCCAGTGAAACCCAGTTTAGCTCATGGTACATCCAAAGTGGGCGTAGCTAACTGTATGCAACACCTGAAATTCAATGAAGCATCTGTAACGTATTGTTTTATTGTAAATGAATGATCTTCTGTCTGAGCAAAACATTCATCGCAACTATGTGACCTCTCAGTAACGCTAACTACAGCACAGTAAAGAAAAGACCTCAGGTGTGATAAAAACACTACCGCTTTTGTCCAAAGCGGCCGCTAGAATCAACACAAACATTTTTTTTTGTAACTTCCTAAAAATGACAATTCAACAAGCATGCACATTTAAAGCAGTGATTGAGCTAATTGTGTAGATATGAGAAAGTAATCAATGTTTGACCTTCTTTATAAAGCTCTATTATGTCACTCTCCACACAGATACAGTACTTCTGTCATGACTAAGCAAAGGTGTAGTTGTGATTCCTATTTGGAGTGCCTCGGTCCTTTTCGGATGACTGTAAGCAATAAGCGATGAGCCTCCACTCTCTGCCCTCCCCGTGGCAAAGAAAGAGAAATTGAGAAAGAGAGAGAGAGAGGAAATCTAATTATTTCCCTCCCATGGCCCAGCAAGCCTTAAAGGTTAATCACTGTCCGTCCAGCTAATTCTGTCTGGGTACACTACAGTAATTACAACACCTCGCTCCCTCTCTCCTGCTCTCTCGCCTCTACCTCTATTGTGTACCTTGCTCGCTCCGGCGCTCTCCTCTGTGCATTCTCTCATAATAGATAGTGAATGTCTCTGTCTCCCAAAATGTATCATGTTTGTCCGTCTATATAGACACCACCAGCACCCACCCCCTCCGCAACATGCTGGTTGAGAAGAGAAGCGTATTTAGCCAAAGACTCGTATACCCTCAAGGTGTCACCGAGCAGCACAGGAGGTCATTCCTACCGGTGGCCATCAAACGTTTTAACTCATCCCCACTATGTGTGTCGCAGAATGGACATCAGTGGACTAAGAGGCTGCTGAGGTCCTTCTGGATGACTTACTGTAACTGGGCAATTGCATTCATTGTAACTCTGGCAATAAGCACCATTTTGCACACCTAATGCACAGCCAATGTGTACACTGTATTCATGCACATGTTTAAAGGGTACACTTTTTCTTTTTACAGTCATATTAGTACATTTCCACAACACTAATTCCATCATTACAACAGCATAGTACTATCTGTTCGACACTTTGCCGAGGAGTTTTCCTTTTCAACATAAATACTGTTTAAACTCACCAATTAATTCATGTTGCTATTACTTAGCTGTTTCTTTTTTACGGCTGTTAAGCATGAAGGTAAATATGGTGCAAAAGGTGAGCAGAAAAGTAATGCTTTTCATTTGGTCTTTATTAATTCTGCCACTATTTGAGGATTTGCAGAATATATAACTTATATATTGTGTATCAATTTGAATGCATGTATTTCTCGGAATGATTTCCATATGCGACCGGAAGATGTTTTCTAAATGAGTTTGTGGTGTCTTGTAATCCCATGTGGGATAGGCCAAAAATGTTTGGCATAACACAGAGATAAAAATTAAAGTAAACTAAAAACTACAGATTTTTCGTAGATACACTATTTGGATGTCCAGTACAGTACACAGAGCTTTCCACGGCGTGCCTTAATGCAGCACCAGGAAAGACGCCGGACACTTGGGTGAACATTGCTGAGGCTGTGAAGTTTGGGCTGTAGCCGTGTGTTCCTTGTCTTGTGTATATCTGTTTCTGCGTGTGTTGTTTTTGTCTCCCTCCCTCCCATCTTTCCTCTCTATGTTATATTTTATCTATTTTTATTTGGGAGGAGGGTTTCCTTTTCTCACCTCCTCTCTTTCTCCCACTCCTCACTTTCCATTTTCTCCATCTTCTCACCGCCTCTCTCTCCTTTTCTTTATCATCCTACCTTCTTGACACCCACTGTCTCCCTTTCTCCCCACTCTTCTCACCATTTCTCCTGCTTCTTTCTTTCTCTTCATCATCTCATCACCACTACCTGCCACCTTCTTACTTTGTGTCTCTCTCTTGCTCTCTCTGGCTCAGCTTCCTTCTGGTTACAGCAGCATTTCCTTCTAGCAACAGCTCCAGGAAGTGCGTCTTGGGCCTGGAAATACTCCACCATCTCTTCTTCCAATTTGTCACTCCCTGCCAAAAGCCTCTCCAGAAGCAACGGCTTAGGAGACTTAAAATACTTCTGTTTCTTTCTCTTCCTTTTCTGACTGTACCACAATATCAACTTCACATGCATTACATTCGGTGAAACAGTTGGTAAAGACAAGAAACTCCAAACAATGGATATTGTCGATGACTAAGTAGTCAAGGAACGCAGGCTTTAAGTGTAAAAGGTCGGGTTTATTTCCCCCGAAACAAAGATTCACATGCAAATAAGGCAATTACTTCCTATGATGATTCTCAGAAGTTTTTACATAGTTCATGTCATGCAAAACAGCATGTACAACCACTTTTCTCAAACATTAAAAGAATTGATGCTCTTCATTCCTTCTCCTTCACATCTTCTCGTTTACATTTCCACATTTCAGAAATAGTGGTGAAAGTACCACCACTTTTTCAGCCGTTTCTGTCCCTCTGTCCTTAGTCCCCGAGGCCCAGGTGGGCTCTACTAACAGGCTGCTTCCTGCTGAGGCCAGCAGCCTATCGCTGCTGAGGGAAGGTGGGCTGTCGCTTCCCATATCATCAATACAGAGGAGAAAAAGAGTGAAGATGAGACAAAGACCACAAGGAGGAAAGGGATGGGAGGCTGAGCGTCGCCCTAAGCAAAGTGTCATCACTCAGCTAAACTCTCCCTTGCAATCTCTTTCTCTTTCTATTTTCCACTTGCTAGGGGACCAAAACAGTGGCGAGGGATAGAAACTGCATTATTACACTCCAAATGTTTTCCAAGAACATCGCAGAGTGACAAAGATCCCTAGAATCTGTTTCTCAGCCCCTGCAGTAAAGCCCTGCTTGAGAGTCTGTGGGCAGACGGGTGTTGATTAAAGTAGTGGTGGTGGTGACGGTGGTGCACCGGCTGCTAGAATTGCTGAGGAAGAGACAAGGGAAGCTGAGAATCCCGGGTAGAGAAGGAGAAAGCAAGGAGAGCCTGGCTGTTGTTCTGAAACATGCTACAGAGGATGCATTGTGCAAAGTGTGTTGTGCAGACAGCAAAGAAATCAGGGTTAAAGTGAGAAACTGCAAGATGCCACACTGCATGTAGGATACAGGAAGGGGGATCCCTTGTGTGACAAACATGTGCTATAATGAAATGTTAATTCTGTAAATTATATACAGCAAAGTTAATGAGGAAAGATGAATGTTGTTCGAGTCCATTATATATCTTTGGTAAAAGGTCAAATTCAATAGAGCTAATATGTAAATCAGTTTGATGATTATATTTATCTTGTGTGAATATTAGGAAAAATGTATAATTTGCAATAATTATGGTTTGGATTTATACTTATTGACAGTGGTGGAAAACAATAAAGTAACCTAAGTAACTACATTTACTCAAGTACTGCACTTAAGTACAGTTGGAGGTACTTGAGTATTTTCATTTTATGCTACTTTATTCTTCAACTTTTAGAGGGAAATACTGCACTTTTTACTTCAATACATTCATTTAACAGGTATAGTCACTTGTTACCTTATATAATTAAGATTTCACATACAAAAAAATGAGATCAGTTTCTCAAAGAGTCCACTCCCAGGCCACGCCTACAGTTTACAGACAGACTGAGAGTAAGGCATTCAACTCAACTCAAGTGTGTTGTATTGTTATTTCAACTATATACACGAAACAATGTTTCACCGTGGCTCAAACGGAGTTACACATTTTATATATATAAAACAGACTATGTATAAAAAAGTTTTTTTCCCCAGACACACAATAGAGAGATCTCTCGTCTCAGGGGGACATGAGGGAGGGAAGTACGGTATTTTGAAACTACTACCAGGTTTTTACTGATACAAAGCTTAATGCTAATTGGTGAAGTAATTATTTAGCAGAATATTCAATCTCTAAATGACAGCGAGACATAACTGTGGACTTTAACATAGAGTAGTCAGCATCTACTGACCACTCTGTGATCACTTTACACCAAAAGATACCAAAAACAAAATCTGTGCATGACTCTTGCAGTTGCATAATCCATTCTGATTTATCACTTCCTGCGAGCTTTAAAACATGCAGAGATTGCCATGACTACAGATGGCATGCACATACAGTAAATGCTGCCCATTTAATGATTTGAATATTATCAGAATGTGAGAAGTCTGTGTCCTTGTGAATAATTTCCTAAGAGGAATGGATACAGTATGTGCTCTAAAACCCTGTAGTATTTTGGAGCTTGTATGTGCAAGTTATTATGCTGAATGAAGTAGTAGCATTATTGTGAAACTTGTACAGTGTGTTTTTATTGATCGAGATTCCAATGGGTGAAAATGAGTCTACCTTGTGTGAGAAGTTGAAGGGTCCTGACTTCCTCCCGGACACGAAGCTGCAGGACCTGCTGCAGGATGTGCTGCCTCTGGGCTTCCTGCATGATACCCATTCTTTCCAGCTTTCTGTCTGTCAGTCTCATCAGAGCCCGCCCTAAGCACAACAAAATAAATAAAAGTCAATGGAGAGAAGGAGCAGGAAGCCAGTGGTAATTCATTGTGCACAGCTGGAGACACTGTAAAAGGGTAGAGATAAAGCATTTATATCATTGGAAGAACAGAGTGAGGAAACACACACACAAGCAATTGTGGTCAGTGATTACAGCCGCACTAATTGTGCATTGTATGTTGATAAGAGAGCTTGCAACATGTTACTTGCATAAAAACTAATTGTTTAAAAGAACCATTTCCTATTATGAGAATGTCAATTAGTCTTAAACCCAGCACAACTCAATGAAAAGCTCATTCTTCTAAATGCAGCATGCTTTACATAAATATGAGTACTATATGTCCCTTGGCAAGAGTCCCTCACATATCCTTTCTTAATTGCAAATCCTTGTATAAAATCCATAATTTAATCATCCAATCAGTGTCGAAGAGGGGGATTTGAGCTGCTAGTAAAACCGAGCAGAGTAGGGTGTAATTATTAACGCTTGTTATGAGTGCCATTGTAACATGTGGGATGGTAAGCAGATAGGCTGATGATTCAGGGTAATTATAGGAGTTAGGTTAGACCTCCCTTCCCGAAAGCTCCCTTTGTTCCTTTGCCCTGATGACTTCCTGGCCTAGAAATGGGTTCCTACTGGTTGACAGCCGAAAGCAAAGACTACTCCTGATAGCCTCACATTTATCTCCATTTATGGTGAGATCAAATATAAAGCTTCGTTCATTTCTGATGTAACATTTACCATTTTTAAATTGGTGTTCTTGCTCTTATTCAGTGACCCTTTTAAAATAAATACAAGCAGAGAGAAGAGACTTTTTAACTCTATGTCTCTTATGGTGAGAGCATGCCGAGCCCCACACTACCACTTTGCTACCACAGCACAATAGGGAGTTGGGGAACCTAAGTACCCTTAAGTGTTAGTGGTATAACTTTGACTGTGTTAGTGGTATAACTTTGCCTATTTTCTCCCGCCTTTACAAAAGCATCTCTTTGCTCAGTGCTACAGCCAGAAGGGGGTAAAATGTCAAACACAGTTAAGATGCTTCCATGTAAAATGGCTCTGATAGTACCCATTACATGAACACTGGGGAGCAAAGTAGAGTCATAAAGACTCAGAAATGAGAGAAGCATACTAAATGCGGAGATAGAAAAGAAAAAGATTGGTGAGGTTGAAAGACTGATATCAAAGGCTGAAAAGTTGGGGAGAAGAGGGGGACGTACAAATTGACAAAGAAAATCCGACGTACACAATCTGTTATGAGTCTATAAATGTTGCTTGCCATCACTCGGCACCTCATCCTGTAACCGAAAATAGATTGGCATGGCAACAGAGGTTTACTTTTTCTCAGCTTCAGTAATGTCTATCTTAAATAACAGCAGATACAAGAGATGATATATCAATTCTCAATTTTTACATGTCGATACTGAAACAGTGTTTCCTTAAAACTTCTGTGTTGCTGAAATTGGCTTTACGTTTTCATTGTTGTGTTTTGTTTAAATACAAGGAAATGATTCCTGTTATATATATATATATATATATATATATATATATATATATATATATGGGCTATGCATGAACAGATATATACTTCCCACCTTTTGTTTGACAAAAAGTCACACTACCATTCACCGCTTAAAAATCACTGTATTTAAAAAGGAGACGTTGTACTTATTTGCTTTAATAGTAGTAGTTAAATTACTAGTTAATTTAGAAGAGAAATATCACTCTATTTAATATGAAGCAAATCTAGCAGCCAGTTAGCCTAGCTTAGCATAAAGACTAAACATAAGGAAACAGACTGGTTCTTTCTAAGTAAAAATAAAAAACTACCAGCACCTCTAAAGTTCACTATTGCCATATTTCCACAGCGCTGTGTCCACACTGGAGTATGGTCTGGCTATAATACTTATCTATTCTGGTTTTTCAGAAAGCAGAAGGAAACGGAAATCGGCAAAAAGGCATTCATCTGGCGGAATTTCCTGTGGCACCAGAGCAATCCTGGAAATGGAACGTGAAGGATAAAGACTAGGGTTAATAAAACCTAGTTCCAGCTACGACTTAGAATGGGTCATTAAAAGCATTTAGCATGAATATTTTATTCATCAAATGTCTTTTCCTGTGGACATTTTAATACGTCAGACCTAATTTCACTAAAAGCTTAAAACAAAAAGTGCATTAATGCGGGCAGGTAGAGTACCTCGGATGACTGGACTATAAGAAGCTCGCCAAAGACAGCAAACAAACTGCCAGTTCTGGGCAGTGGGTGCCAACACAACGCTCCCTCCAGTCAGCTAGGCAGTATCAGCAGGGTGGAACAGCTTCTGAAAGGTGTCCAAGGTTTTACTTTCTTGCACTGCAGTTCTGAGCCATTGGCTTTGACAATCCCACCAAGTATCAGCTGAGAATTTTTCAAACCACAATTAATACACTGAGCAGTGTAGCATGGCCAGGAGGAGGAGGAGAAAGAAGAGGAAGAGGAAATTGGTCAAGAGGAAATTAATGAGGTAAGAGAGGGAGGGATCCTTGAAGAAAAGTTAAACGTCTAGAAGTGACAGAAAATTAGCTAATCAGCTATAAAAAGCATCCCAAATGACAAAACGGTCTGTAGAAACAAATTATGTCAGCTTGCCGCATGGTTAGTTAGTACAAGATTACAGCGTGAAGATAGAGCGCGGGCCTCAGGTCAACACAAGTAGATGGCAAAAACAAGACATGGCAGACAATCATTAACTCTTGACCTAAAACATATATTCCACTCTCTCACATTGTCACACTGTTGTGCACTCTTCGCTTAACAGCAGGAATGTTAAGGCAGGCCTCTATACACACACACACGTTTAAAATCACTGCAATGTGCAGTTGATTTTTTTTTTTTTTAACTTCATCCCCTTACTCTTTGGTCCTGTCATTGCAGCTTCTTTTATGACAGAGTATTGATTGGACTCAAATTTCTCTCTCCTCTCCCGACACCTGACAGAATCTCATTTCTTTTCTTCTCTCACACTTTTTTTCCAATGCTGTGCAAGTTTTGAGCAAATCTTTTACATTTGGGAAAAATAAAATATGCAACCCTTGTTCAAATACGGTAGAGCATCAATATGTGACAATATGGCATATTTATCTTGCTTACCACCATTAAATGGACCCAAATGATCTTATTTTAAAAAAAATAAAGGAAAACCAACAATTTTAATGGAAGCTTTTAAGTTTAAGGGTTGACAGGTATCTTATTTGGTCAGTTCTAACATTTGCTATGATTTGTTGGTTTAGTGATTTCAGTTAGTGAAAAACAAAAACCTTCTGGGGATAATAATTATGAACGTGTCACAAAGTCACCGGTGTCAGTTTAAACAAGCTTTGCCTCTAAAGCTCAATTCATGTAACTGGAGTCTGAGTATCCTTATAAAATCCCTTGTTAAATTTGCTTCCATCAGGGCAGAGGTTTCCCAGATGGGGCATGTTAAATAAGTGTTATTTAGCCATTTTACCAGCTGTGTATGCATCAAGGTGTTTCCCCCCTGTAGTATTTATTTTTGACTGCCACCTGTACTTAAATTGGCCCTGTGGGCACATCAAACCTTTAAGCTAATGTACTGTAATCTACAGTACTTATTAAATTGAGCACCAGTTGCTCTGATATTTTATGGCATTTCCTTATTGCTATGATTACATTTGTGTTTTTTAAATTAAATTATCGCTTCTGATTAATGCATATGTTGGGTTTTTGATGAGGCTGTCATGATAAAAAGGGCTCTTTTTATTATTTATTTTGCTGGCTTTTTGGTGGAGTGGCAGCCTGTAACTCTAAGTGGAAGAATGGTATGCATCCAATATCACATTGTATTAGGAAAATCTGTTTCCATCAGTTTTTATCACATCTTCTCTTAAGTTGAAAATGTGCATACAAACAAGTTGGTGGAAAACTACTGCCCAGCTTACAAACTAATCTACATACTGTACACACAAGAGGGTGAGTGGATTCAAACTCACAGGAAGATGAAGCTGCTATTACTAAACTCTCAACAATGTCTTTCCTCAACCTATTCACACAAAATCTGTTTTTTATTGGACACAAGATTTGCTTCAAAAAAAAAAAAAACACTATCAGCTGCATTATTGGCTACTGAATATCTTTTTACAACCAAGCCAAATATGTGAACACATGTATACCGGTACACACATACTTTACAGAAACTCACAAATACACTGTCCCTAGGAGTTAGATTAATGAGTTGTGTGTGAGCAGCAGTGCTGAAGCAGATTAATCTACAACTATAGCCTGGCACAGTCAACCCCGGCTTTGATGAATGGGAGCTTAAAGTACATCTGCAGAAACAAACACACAAACACACATACAGACCCATCAGGGAATATTTGCCAACTGGTCACATATAACCCTGCACTTAATTTTGCACGTGGAGCTAAAATGCTAGGCTAATTATGGCTGTGTGTGGGCCAGCCACAGGTAAGGAAAGAGTAAAAAGGCAGCAGATAAACCCTCCTCCCTCTCAAACTTCAAAAATCCCACTCTTCAGCCTCAACATGTCTTAGCAGCTGTGCTTGAAGCCGTTGATACGATTCAAGAATGAATTCTATGACCACTTCTCTTCAGGTAAATCTTCCAAACGAGTCACACTTATTTCTCAAATCTCCCATGCAGCTGTGTGCCCATATGTGTGTCCTCTGGGGTTGAATGTCACTGAGCTGCATCTGGCAAACTGCACTCTAAACCTGCACTACACTCCATGAAGAACAGAATAACAAGTGGCATAAGTGCTGAGCGCTGGCTAGTAAGTATTCTTCCTGCTGCCTCATGCCATAGGATCCCCCTTAAGAATAAAAGTTGGATAACAGCTTAGGATTCAACAATCTGATGATAGCAAAACATAGACTATGGCAGTCCTGGGCAGACTCTTCACTGGTATTCACTATGGAGCAGCTTGTAGTCCTTTATGTAAATGGTGACTGATTGCCTCAGTAACAGAGTTGCTTGTAGCCCTGCAGCTAAAAGGCTACTGAGCCGCTGAGCACCTGTGATCCAATCCTAATGCTATTCCTGGCTGTAGAGGAGGTCAGTTATGATCCTAGAGAGAGCAGGGTTCAGTATTAGTAATGAAACTACAGTCAAGCCAGTCAGAGAGAGAACAGAGACACACAAACACACACAGATAATAATGCACCTCAGACCTCCAGTTGTCACAGCAGCAGAAGCCATATGCTGATTTCACCACTACTGATCTATTTTAAATCGGTGGATCATTATACTGCACCTCTGTATGTTAGTCACAGCTAACAACCTGCAGACAGCTCACTGAGACTGTGGAGTCTGTGCAGATTTACTGTAAGGTTGACTGTGGAGCTAACTAGCTGTCCTGAGTTAAACTGACCACCCTGAATTTCCGTGGTATATGGAAGGTCTGCTAGCTGTGATTTCAGAGCTTTAACTTCCTGTGCGCACACTTTCTGGTGACTCAATAACTTAACATAACATGGCTCTCACTAGTGAAGTAAGTATGGCTAGGAGAGCATTCAATATCAATATTCAATTGTCAGCAGAATTATAATTGGGATGCTATGATATAATATTGGTAAACTCCTTTGTTTGACGAGTTTCTCTACTGTGCTTATGTTTCCTTTAATGAAATTGGGGATAATGTTTTGAATAATAAAAAATAAAAAACTCTATATCCTATTTTATTCTCCTTTTTATTTTGCTTTTAAATGCTTTTGTAATGCATTTCTTGGCCTTATGTAACGCACTTGCCTCGCAATTTGAAAGGTGCTATACAAATGCAGTTGCATTGCCTTATATACTGTATTTCCAAGCAAGTTGTAATAAAAACTAAAAACATTAGTTAAAGGTTTTCTTTGTACACATAGGACGATGTTTGTCCTATGTAATAGACAACAGACAAACACAATTAATTTCAGTCAGACCATTTAGGATGTTGCATACAATAGTCATATCATGATGCATGCTATTATCGGAACATATCCTCATGAAAGGGACCCTCCAGCAATGAAGTACTGCACTTTAATTGAAGGACTTGAAAAAGACAGATCAAAAGACATTGATTAAAATCAATGTAAGAGAATGGGTCAAGCTCCAAAAAGCCAGTAGATCCTTTCCTGCTTGCAAAATGCCAAACACTAAAACTCCACATCTGCAGTTTGTAACCACACCCATCTTCGAATTCAGCCTTCTTTTTGATCTCAACTACACACCTATAAAGTGAGTGATAATGTGACGACATCTTGCACAGCATACATATAAAGACCTGGTTTAAAGTACTCAAAACCCCCTCTGTGGTAGTTCCTACTACATTGGCCACATTTTGTCACGATGAGACACAAACAGACTCACAAGGTGAAAACATTTTTGCAAATCAAATGTCCCCCCTTGTGCCGTCTCTGGGAGGAAAATCAACTCTGAGGTCTTTTCTAGTTAATTCTAAATTGTGTTGTGTTTTTGTGTGTTGGTTTTTGGTTGTCGTATGTGTAAATGTGACTGGTTGTTGTGGCTTTGTTTTTGTTTCTTTGATAATTACATTCAATTGGACTATACTGTATGTGATGCAGTCACCGGCTCAGCCACCGTGTATTCATGGGTTTGCAATAGTGTATTGAAACTCTTTAGGTGTTGAGCCTTGTGTTAAATCACTTTAGTCCACACGATAATGCCCTACTGTCATGGTGAGGTTATTCAAAAGGTGCTGTACTGAAGGCCCAGATGTGAAATACATAGCCCGCCACTAATACTAGTGACAAGCTAGTGGGATGTACCCGGACCAGTGTGAGAAGAAGAATAGAGTGAATCTCTAAATTACTTGCTATGATTATTACAGCTCACTGAGGGCATGGGCTGTAATGACTTGAATATCATGAGGCAATTTTTCTCTTCTTCAGGTCAAAACCTTTTATTTTTTATGATTACAAAGGCGGACTTTAAAATCTTTGTTCATCATCAACAGTATCAGTATAGCAGCGAGACTAAGAGTGTGTACAGTATAATGAGTCTAACTACACTTTGTTTAGAAAACTGCTCTATTGCACGTCATTCACAGTCTCTGAAGAATCATTTCCAAACTCCCCATATGGAAAGCAAGGACGACATTTTCAAAACATGCAATTGGCAGAGCAGTAATTCATTTTATAATACACATCGCTATATAATCACCTTGCCTATGGCATCATTAACCACAAACTCCTTCTGTCTGCTGATCAAATTGTCCCCCAAACAGCTCATCAGCAGCGAGCTGTTCAAATTTCCCTTTTAGAAATTACACAAAACAATGGCCACCGGTGGAGATGTTTTGTGGCTCTCGAGTAGATTTGCAGCCATGTTAGTCCCTTGGACTCGTTCACTATTTGTCTGTTCCTCCATTACACAGCAGCACTTTTATGACAGCAGTCTGTGGCGCCTGCAGAATTCATTGTCTCATTACTCAAGTGCTGTTTAGGCCTGTGTTGCTGGGTGTCCTCGTCCCGATTTTTTAAAATAGTGTATGCCACCTTTCATCCTTTTCTGCAACTCATCAATATACATTTTGTACCCAGTGTGAGACCTTGCAGTGGACGAGGAGATCACAGCCAGACCTAACCAGGCTGCTGTTATTTTCAAAGTGGAGGGATGATAGATCCGCCAACCAGTGGGGGTTGAACACAATCCTTTAAAAGAATTGAAGTGGTATGGTGTGAGCTGCTGGATACAGGCTGTCGTTCATTAAAGCCCTAATATTACAGGCTATTAATTATTCAGAGTCGGGCCTTATGAAACCATACATCAGGGGTATTATGAGGCTGGCTATTCATTTATCGAAGTGTTCCTCTGTGAGGAAAAACATTCTAGCCTATGGATAAGTAGTAGTATTCCTAATTCACATTGCACTCTGTTTCAAACAAAGCTAAATTTTCACTTTCAGTCTGGGTGTCTTGCTCCTATATAGAAGGAGTGGGGGGCTTTTTATACATCCGTGTAAAAATAATATATAATCTATTCATGTCTGTGGGCTATTTTGAGTTGCAAAGAACAGCTATTTATTGATATTATTTCATATTAGAATATTTAAAGTAGTGTCAGGCTCTGAGTTTTCAAAATATGATGTAAATGTCTTCTCTGACAGAAAATATAACTCAATAGTGACTCACCCTTTTTCCCCTCTTTCCTTCTCTTGCTTTTGATTACCTACTGTATGTCATCCTACCTTATGCGCTGATTACATCTAAGGTATCGGAAATTGTGCGTTTAACAAATTTTCATGCCATTCTACTCTCCCATCATAAGAGCTTTGTCCCTGCAATTACAACGGATTAGGGACTAATATCCAATTATGCTTTAATATGCTTCAATGCCTTTTTAATGACAGCTGGGTGCTAAAGTCAAATTCACCGCTGTTCTCTGTTCGGGTGAGAGGTGAAGATTGAGGGAGGGAAAGGGTTTCTTGGCAGTATAGACTGGAGGAAGGATGGGAAACATTGATTTCCTTGGCTGAGGTTAGTAGATCCTAGCAGGGAGGCAGCTGCTGTATACTGAAGTCATTCAACGTTACAATTTTGCACCAGCCCCAATACGCAGTAGAATGCATTTCCATCGCCCCGGTTTTATGTCTAAGGAAGGAAGACTCAAATGCTTGTTTAAATTTTGAGCTAGTATTGACACCATTTATTGATTTGGTGCTTTAGGAAGGGATGACTATTTTGCCAAGACAAGTGAGATTTGAGTACCGCTGGCAGCCGAAAAGAGGGTTGAATACAGTAAAGAGACGCTATGGTCTGGAGAATCCAATGTTCTGCAAGTCTATCCATGCAGATACACAAACAAACACACACACATTCCTAATTTTCAAGGGTATAGCTAGGGTGTATGACAAGCACACTGAACAAATAGATATTCTCAGATGCACAACTGCATGCCCTTATAAATGTATTCATACTCACTGTTTGTTTGTCTACGCATGATTGTTTTCCACAACAATATTCCATTCATCATTTGTTCCCCTCTTGTTTACTCTAATAGGGTGTAGGAACAGAAAAAGAAATCTGCATAATATTTCAAAGATTGATTGGGATGCAAATTGCCTTGTGTGCCCAATTGGTGTGGCTTGGCCTGTTTTAATTGGGTTCTGTTAATTAATGCTCGATGTGAAGACAAACTGAATTACTTGCAGGTTTTTACGCATGTCATTATCTCCTAATTGTGCTAGTAGGAAAAAGTGTGTGTGTGTGTGTGTGTGTGCTTTGAGCCCCAGGTCAATGCTGTGTGTAAAAAAGCACATCAGCACATGTACTTTCTCCGTGAGAGTCGCAGTTTGTGTGTGTGTGTGTGTGTATGTGTGTGTGTGTTTAGATGTTTTTAGTGTATGCACATGCATATTTTGATTAACCCTTTCTTCCCCTGTAAAATCATTACACCTTAATAACACACATAACACACCATAAGGAGACACAGTTCTAATGTTGTATTCAGTGTAAGACTAAGAGAAAATATAATTTATTTACATATTATAACTGAATGCATTAGGCTCTTCAAGACCCAAATTAATAAACTATAACATGTGTGTAACAAATAAGTCATTGAAGCAGTGCTTCTACTGTACCTTTTACTAAAAAAAAAAAAAAAAAGAATCTTTCAAAATGATTCCGCTTGAAAATGGATTGAAAATGTAGCAGCAAGTATGCAATGAACTGTGGGTTATCTCCTGGACCGCCGTGCTGCTGATGAGATATATGTGCAACTTGAACTGAGAAGCAGCAAGCTTTTCAGACCATTAAACAGAGTATGCTAAATCTCAAAACCCTCCATGCAAACATATACAAGTCAAATTGCCTCAAAGGGTAAAATGGGAGTGTGAGTCACCATGACTGCCGAGCGCTTTATGCCGTCAAGCATTCACTGAGTCAAGGAGGTCCTCGAAAGCAACAAATAAACATATTAATGTGATCAGTCGTGCTCTGAGAGAAAGAGTGCATGGCAATTAACGGTCGTCTGTTACTATGCCAAGCGGAGTGTCGTTAGTGCCGAGGTGACCTTGAGGAGCCTCATTAGGGAAATGATTGACATGGCAACTGTTGTCAGTGGTAACGCTGACAGTGGGAAGGAAGGGATGGACAGACGGGTAGGCCGGGTGGCAGTGCTGCAGGTGGTAGACAGTGGGTGCAGAGCGCACCTGGGATGTTATGGATGAGATCTGGCCTCATCAAGATGAGAAATGCCAAATACAGCAGAGTTCTAAGACAGAGATGAGCTGTGTTGCTCCAAGTTTTCATTGCAAATTTGATTTGAAAAGCATTGTTTTGCTTTAGTTTTGACGGTTCCAAATTGCCGATGATGCTATACCAATGTCACAAAATGTGGATTGGATAGTCTGATAATTTTCAACACTGTAAATGCAAGCATCATCAAATTATTACCTAGCAACAGTGACAGAACACATTCCAATAACTGGCAACCAAGATCCATGACAAAAACTGTACAGGTCAATGCAAGTGCACAACGGTACCTGTGATGTCGTGCTGTTTGAAGGAGTCGCTGTAGATCTGGTGCTGATTGGGACAGTGTTTTTTCAGCCATTTGCACACGTCCTGTTGGGTCCACAGGGCTACTGGCTTGGACAGCTTCACATATCCTGGCTGAGACAAAAGAGAATTATATTTAGAAACATTTCATAATTGGTTATACTGCTTATATTTAAGAATCAACACACTTTGACAACTACTAAAACAGTTGTATAAGTTCCATAGTTTTACAAGCTGAGAACTGTGGCTCTGTTCTTGTTTAGAGATTCCTTGTGTATGAATATGTATAATTAAAGTCTGTTAGTTAGGGCTGGGAATTGGTACCTTTAAGGTATAGACTGAAATAACCCAGTACCAAATAATGAAACTTTTCCAATCAAATGATACCTGCATTCCTTTTAGTACCCAGATCTAGAAAAAAAAAAGATGTACTGTATATGGTTGTGCTCGCAGCTAGTCTATATCCACGACGTTCCACTTCCAGGATTGCTAGAGTGCTGTCGGAAATTCCGCCGGATGTCCCTTTCTTCAGTGGGTTAACTGCTACTCAGATCTCTAGACTAGCCAAACCCTCCTTGACATCGCTGTGGAGAAAGGTCTGGTAATGCGAGATTAGCTCGCAGTTAATCACCACAAGCATTCTTAGATTTATTGCGATTAATGTGATTGGCCCACTACAGCGGCAGCTACAACCCATACAGTCTGTGTGGTAAGGTCGAGAGCGGTGTATTTGGCGGTGTTGGTAAGTTCAACGTGTTGATATGCTTTAATTCACATGATGGGTATTAAATAAAGTTCATGTGTCACCTTCCACCTGACTGATTTTGTCACTTACTATTTACCGGCTGCTGTGTGACATTTTCCCTCAAGGATCAATAACTTTTAAAGTAAAAAGAAGACCAGTGATGGAAATAAAAGCGTTACAAACAGCGTAACTTTTTTCAGTAACGAGTAGTCTAATTGATTACTCTTCCCATCTTAATAACGCCGTTACGTCGCTGGGGAAATAAATTTCCCCTGTTGTAATGGACAACCAACCAGTGGAACTTGTGCAGCAGTACAAATATCGTGGGTCTGTGATTGACAGTAGACGGTGCTTTGAGCCCCAGGTCAATGCTGTGTGTAAAAAAGCACATCAGCACATGTACTTTCTCCGTGAGAGTCGCAGTTTTAATGTCAACACTGTTTTTATATAAAAAATTTACTCCTGTTTTATCGAATCATTTCTTACTTTCCCTTTTATGTGTTGGCACGGGTCACTTTCTATTAAACAGAAAAATTGCATGCAAGGTATTGTGAAGGTGTGCAGCAAAATTGCGGGCACACCCTTAGGTGACCTACATGACCTGTATAAGGACAGATCCTTGGAGAAGGCGAGAGCCATCCGGTTTGATCCGAGTCATCCCTTGTGGGGTAAATTCATGCTGCTCCCCTCCGGGCGTAGATATAGTTTGCCGTGATGCAGAACCAATAGATTCAAAAGGTCATTCATCTCGGCTGTTATTCCAATTGTTAATAATATCTTGTGAATTCAAATTCAATTCATGTTGTAGTCCTATTGTGGTTGTGTTTATGTTTATTTTTTGTTACTGCTGGCTGTAAACCAAACTGCCCCTCTGGGATAATAAAGTGACCTTGACCTTTAATACAACTGCACAATTTTATATAGGTCATATTACAATAAATGTATTAGTACATAAATACTTGATGTGCATGCACATCTATATTACACTGTACTGCAACATTCTAGTTTAAATACTTCAACAGTAGGCAGTGCAGTGGCCTACCAAAAGATCACTCTTGAAAGTTCTGGCAATGCTTTTGATTTTGACTGAAGGGCTACTAAAATTACAAACAGAAAGAGGTGATTAAAATTTCACATCCACACCCCTTCACTTCAGCCTGCTCTCTGGCTGCCGTGTGGTGTGGCATAGCAATGGAAGCCCTTCTCTCCTCCGCCCAGAAGACAGCAGAATAACAGGTACTGGCAGCATTTCCTCTGCTTTGCCTTCTTGTTCACCCCCCCCACACACACACACATCTCTCATCTCTTCCCCGTATTCGATCTCGCTCAGTCCCTGTCAGATCTATCACATTGTCTTTCTTACTTCCTCTCCCCACATACTGTAGCTCTCATCTTTCCCATCTCCCTCTCTCACCTGTTTCTTATTATATGGCACTACCTCACTCGCTTCTTCTCTATGTTTCTCCATCCACCTCCTTCCCACTCACTCTATATCTAGCATTCCAGACAGAAAGGGAAATTGGGGAAGATGTACATGCTGGTTTTGGCATGTGGTATATACAAATATATACATAGGCAAAGTGACAGACAGTGAAAGCAAGCAGGTAGGCAGGTAGGCAAGGCCAATTCTCTTAATGCAATTCCTTGGCAACCTGCGTAGATAGATGAATCTGCAAGGAAGGGAGGGAATGGTATTGCAGGAAAAAAGCACATTAACCATTAAACACATCTCAACTTAATTAATCCTGACTAGTGGCCTGAAGCGACAGGACAGAGAGAGGGAGGCCCAGATGGAGAAAGAGTGAGGGAGAGAAGTGTGTGTGTGTGTGTGTGTGTGTAAGCATGCGAGGAAAATGCAGTTTGAGAGAGTAGAAGTAGCAGAATGGTAAGAAGTGGATGCTGAGAGATTGGAGGATGGCTGGACTAACAGATGAGGCAGAAGAAAAAAGAGGGAGAGCAGAAAAAAAGATTGTGCTCCAGAATGGGCTCAGCAGAATTTGACATAGGAGACTAGCTCATTTTCCATGAACCCATTTGTGAGTCAATGGCCATCTGTGTTTTACATCCTGCACTGATTTAGCCCATAGCTGTGGTCCTGTGGTCGGGTACAATAGGTAAGCCGGTGCCTTTCTGCCTGCCAGCCAGCCAATAGAGCCAAAGGGCGGAGAGAAAACCGCAGGGAGAAGAAAACAGGAGTAAAATCATGCTCAAAGAGCTGTGTTCAAGAGACTCCAGGCCAATTAGAGATTTGAGTGACAGCACAGGGGTGAGAGGAGAAGCCTGTTTTATTTTTAATAGGATACATCTGGGAACGGGCGCACCCGTACATACATCCACATGTGCAACCCAGGCACAGAAACTGAAATAAATACTGTACATGAATGCAATGTACACACACGTACCGAACCATCTGATTGCCGTGTGTGTGGTGTCACTGTCCTTGGCTTTAATTGATAACTGAAAGCTCAGTAACAGCTCCCAATATTCTTCACGTTACCTTAGCAACAGAGCAAGGACAACCTCAGAAATTAAAGACGAGGAATAAAGCCCTTGGGGGAAAAACGCACAACCCAAACATGTACAAGAGACTGGAATAAACATCCACACATTAATGACCACAGTGGAAAACTATTACTTACATAATGAAGCATGTAATCGCGTTAACACTGATAAGCATTTAAAGATCCAATCTGAATGTACTCGCCTAAATTAATCAAGAGGCAATCACATGGCCCCTTTGTAGAGACAGTATTGGAATACAAAAAGGAGCTGTGAATTAAAAGCATTCCAGCTACAACCCCCATGCGAGTGAGAAAGTAAATTTGGCAGTTGTGAAGAATGCAGCGGTAGTTGTTTCCAAGGACTGTCCCTTGTCATTTAGGCTCCAAGATTTTTAGGCTGATTGGAGGGTCAAATGGCTTTACACTCAATTAAAATGTTCACCACAGCAGCAATTAGCACATAACATTTCTTGTCAATAATTTACTGTATTCTGTATTAACGTGGCAACAAAGACACAAATAGACATTATAGTATGGTTTACTTCCCAGGAATAACTACAACTGACCCTCAACCCTGGAGAGTTACCCAGACAAAAGAAGAGGGCAGTGTTCATTTATTGAACAAATGCGTAAAACAAAGTAAAAGAGTAAAACAAATATTTAATAGCTCCTGGACAGCACAAGAGCTGCTGATGATGTTTGTGGGATGAAACATGAGTTTAAAACAACACAATCCCAATTTATTGTCCAATCACATTATGTTTAAAATTGTGTTTAATTTTGCAGTAGTAAAGTATATCAGGGAAAGGGGACAAGTTTAGTTTCTACACAATATGACATAAAGTTAGCTCGGTTTCTACAGCTGTCATGAGGCAGTATTATCGCATTTTAAACATCACTTTTCAATTTTTTTTCTAGCGACAGAGAGGTGAGCATGATAAGGTCTAGTACTTAACTCTAAAAAAAAAAAAAAGAAGAACTTTAGGGATTCTACAGCTGCCTTTTCAAGTGAGAAACTTATTTAGAGTCTCCTACTGTACTATCATAATTTGCTTGATGTACTTTTTTAAGCAATATTACTATATAGAAATAGTACGTTTTATTCTAAATTACAACCTGGGAGGGGAGGTTTCCAGACTAGTCAACTGCTGTAAAAGACTACATCAAAGAAAGTGGAAATGAAAGATAATGGGAACTTCTACTTGTAATAAAGGGATAACATATAAAGATACACAAAATGTTAACTATTCAACTTTTACCATAAAGCGTATTACTGTGATTCAATACATGGAGTCAGTGGCATACTGTGGTAAACAATTATTTATTACGCAATTATTTATTGCACAGAATTTCTATTCTGATTCTGCTTTTATGTTGGTATGTGCTTTTTATGAGCATTTATGGGATACATTTTTGAGAATACCAGACAACTTGTGATCCTTTCCTTATTTATTGAACTTATTGACATAACACCAGTAACATTCGCTGTTACATACTGCCCTCTAGTGTCTAAACGTAACACTGCAACCACTTTTTGAGTTTGACTGGACAAAAAGTGCCAAGAGGAGGAGGAGGGCCACTGCCATTAGTGTCATGTTGACTGAGTGAATGGCTGTTTGAGACAAGGAGCCCAGTGTCGTCTGCCCTATCTCCACTGCAAAGCTAATTAACAGCTCTGGCATGCTCTCTCTCACTTTCCTTTCTCCGTGCCTCGCTCTATTTCTCTCGGCCAGAGCTGGCATGAGATGAAAATCTGCTGCATTAATTAATCTGTTACAAACAGTAATGGGGATGAAAATGAGATGTGCCTAGGTGTGCGTGTGCATGTGTGTGTCCAGAGCGGTGTGGATGGCGAACAGAGAATAACACGCTATGTTAGATAAATTAATAAGCCTTCATAAGGAGCTGCTGTTTGTCGATTTTACTCAAGCACATCAAAGAAAGTGCACAAGACCCCTTCACTGTGCCCGACCTTGGGATTCGGCAGGGTCCATCAAGCATTGCAGGGTGTGTTAACACCAAACAAGATATAATACACCTTGGGCTTGATAGTGATAACAACTGAGATGAGATGATTTGTTATGGATGTTAGAGCCATCCACCGAGTCTAAATGGCTGTTTAATGCGTTGGGTGTAATATGTGGCTAAGCCTTGGCTCGATTACAAATCCAGCCGGGCGCAAGATTCAGCTTTAATCAAATATTTAAAAATGCAAACTGCTGATATGATGAACTGAAATTACCTATAGTTTGCTTTTCTACAGGTATGTACTAAAGGTCTGAATTAATTACGTCTTCAGATTTATTCAGAGCTAATTGAGGCATATTGCTCTACATGAAAACCAAACAAATGAGCTACAATGTTTTTGATTTTCCAATAAAAAAACATTCCTCAGCTTAGTAACTAGAGATGGTCCGATACCATTTTTTACTTCCCGATACTGATTATGATACCTGAACTTGCATATCAGCCAATACCGAGTACCGATCCAATACCAGTGTGTCATAGACTTTATTATGTTTTAACAACTGTACACTACTAGCTTTGTATGGATGTGATTTCTATCTTTGTTGTCGGTCTGGCTCTGGTTAAACTCTGAAACATAAACAGACACAAACAATGAATGCCACCGAACTTTCTTTTATTATCCAGTTCGACAGTCGGTTCTAGCGGAAAAAGAACATAAAGTACTTTAACCTAGATTTTCTTTAAGGCTTTATTACGTGGCATCGGATCGGTGCATAAACTCCAGTACTCCCGATACCAGCGTTTTAGGCAGTGTCGGAGCAATACCGATACTGGTAGCCTCTGGTATCGGTATCCGAACATCTCTAATAATAACAAGACTACCTTCATCTTAGTAAACAGTCCTTACAAGAACCAGAAGGCTGAGGAAAGTTCTGAAAGCTGCCATCAAATGTGTTCAATATCTTTATTTGTTTGATGAGATCGTTCCTGATTGAAAGTAGGGTTTCTGGAACAACTTTACTAGCAAGGTGCAGGTGTTTTATTGTGAAACCAACAAGTGTTGGCTTGTGGCATCATATATATTACAATCGTTGCTAGAGTTCTTTATACCCCAATTATACCCAGCCCACATATTCCTTTTCACTTGGAAATACTTCACATCACTTTATTGCTTTACGGTTTATTCACTTTTAAATGTTTATTGTTTACCGTATGCACCTAATACACCAAGAAAGATTCCCTGTAAATGCAAACTTGCTTGGCAATCTAATTCTGAAGCTGTATACACTCTAACTGCTATTACACTGTGACTTTTTTTAAGAGTGAAATCCAGTGGTGCAAACTTCCCATCTAGCTCCTTATTAAGCTCCTATCATATAATATTAACAAATACTATTGGCCCATGCTTGTGTAACATGATAGAGTAGTTTGCCTTTCTATGTTATTATAGTCTTTATGCACTTCATCTATTGCGTTTCCCCCCCAAAGAAAAAAAACATATTCTTAACATCAATCCAGTTACAACACTGAGTAGTAAAACTTAGTCAGTTGGTTTTTTTTTCAGCTATTATAAGTACTTCCTCCAGGTCTCTACTGCAATTCAGCTACAAACAGAAATAGTCACTGATTTAAGATTTGAAGATACCTAAAAAAAAGAAAACACACAACACAGATAGTATGTAACAGATGTTGAGGTTTTTTTTTTGTCACCGCTGAATCACCACCTATCAACTTATAGCACAATAAAGAGCATTTCAACTGTGTGTGTGTGTGTGTGTGTGTGTGTCTGTGTGTGTGTGTCTGTCTGCACTAATTGAACTGAGGCTTGGCAGTCTATTTGGTATTTCAAACGCTCATTGAGTTTTCACAGAGGAGTTTGTCTGACTCAAAGTTCTTCCATTTGCATTGATTGACAGCTGATTATCAAAATAAAAGAGAATGTATGTATGTGTATGCGACGCGTGTGTGTGCGTGTGTGTGTGTGTGTGTGTGGGAGGGTGTGTGCACAGTTTATTTTTGGAGATGGAGTGAGGAATTATTCTGCATTGCTGACGATGGAGCCTTTGATCTTTTATAAGAAACACAGCTCGTCTTTCTCATTTATTCCCTGTTAAGTCATGTGTTTGTACTGAAGAGATAGATGTGTGGAACATAGAGGAATATTATTCTCTATGTGGTGGATTTTGTTGTGTGTGGGAGGACATTTTTGACTGTAATCTGACCACAAATACAATTAATTCAGTACAGGTGTAGGGTGAAGGTGTTAGATGAGAAATTCCCATTGAGGATCATGGCTGCATTGTGGTTTCATTTTCTGAGTGGGATTAATCTAGGCTGTGTTTTTCCTAAATGCTAGCGTCAGCTAACATGTCAATGTTTAGCAGGTAAACAGTTTACCATGTTAACAATCATAATTTTGCATGTTAGCATGCTAACAGGTGCTAGTTTGCACTAAAGCAAAGTATAAAATTGGTAGGATTAGTTTTGCAGGTATTTGGTCATAAACCAAAGCATTGGACGAATAAGAATTTTGATGATTTTTAAAATCTTTGAGCTAATTGTTTTGGTTTTACAGCCAGCAATTTCACTGTTTTGGTTAATTCTTTTCATTAAAAAAACTGATAGACCAATTGTATGCTACATAGCACCAAGCAACATTCAGCCAAAGCTAGCGACCTAGTGGTAAACACAGCAAAGCATTTAGCAGCTAAAGAGACAGCTATTTTCCTCCGGAGTTGCTGTATATTTAGTACATTTTCTGCAAAATTCAGTTTGTTTACAGCTTGTTCTGCTGCCCCCAAGTGGTCAAAATAAATAAATGTATATATCCCATTTCAAACTCTTGGTGTCTAATTCTTGCTTTGGCGTGGTTACTAATAAACGTTGTACACTGCTTCAAAAACAGACTACACTCATTTTATCATATAATTTGAAGGAAAAAATAAATAAAATGGAGAAAAAAAGTTAAAGCTATCCTGTAAAAAGGTATCATTTATTGTTTTGTTTTTTACATCACTAAAATTAGATTAATCTGGAAACTGCTATATTAAATTTAACCGCTTACATACCATAGCCTTCAACTGATTTTTTCTAACAATTATTTAAAGTTAATCAGTTTCCACTGGAAATCCAAAAAGGCGTCACATTATTTGTGATGAGGTTAGTTCTGCACTGGCATGAACTAACATTGATGCAAACACCTTTCCTGTGCACGGTGCTCCCGGACCAACTCTTACCCGTGACAGCTCAGACTCGGAGACAGAGCGGTGTGGTGGTGAGCGGCGCCGGTATATGGGGGGGCTGACGTCCTGGTAGCTCGTGCTGTCATCGTCCAGCAGCAAAGGACCATCCACAGACTCCTCCTCTTCCTCCAGCTGTGACGTCATATCATCCGGGCACATCTGATGGTCGCTGCCATTCTGGCTCAGGTTACAGTGAACAGCTGTGTCGGCAAGAAGGCAGAATAAATGACTAAATGATCTATGAGTGCAATGAGCAGATTAATCTCTGTTGTATCCAGAAGTAAAATTGTATTAAACTCAAATTACTTATACTTTACTGCAGAAATGCCTAAAAATTAAAATGCTTTTCAGGATGTTTGGCTTTCTAAATAGCACTATATAACATGCTTAATAGTGTCCCAAATATATTTTGAAGGATTTTTTATTCAAGGTGATTTCTAACTGCTTTATGATTTCATGTTACTATGTCTACTGATCTGCCTGTCTACTTTCCATCTGTGCGCTTGCTAAATCACACTAGGTCCTCTCACACTGAATGCTGTACTGCTACAATTCCACTAGATGACAGCAGATGATCCATGGTGGTTGAGTAGCCATTGAAGCAGAGTCTCAATTCAAACACATACTAATACCATACAACCTGCAATGTAATGTACTGTCTTAGCATATAATATAGGCTACAAGAATTCAATGTGTATAATGACAGCGGCAAATCATACTAAATACATACAAGTCGTTGAGTCGTTGAGAAATTGACTAATTTAAAGTTGGACTTTAAAAAGCTACTGCCAATTTCCTAATAAACTTAAAGCAAATGTGTGTATTTCTTCTGTTGCAAATAAAAAGTTGAATTCATGAGGGATCTATTGTTAGCAAACTTTAGATACGTACATGAACAGACATGAATGAGATTGCTGACTTGGACACTTGTGCTACTGTAAAGCCTCATTTTAGTGATACAAGAGAAGTTACAAGTTACAATGCACTTTCAGGGATATTTATGGAGCTGTCTCACCACTGTCTACGGTTTGTTTTTTTAAGTTGTAAGGAGTTCCTCTATTTCATTGCAATGTGAGACAATAGTGATCACCAACACCACAGAATCAAGTGAATTCAGTTTGCATACTATCATCTTTGAGTACTTTTTCAGTGTCAACACATATTTATATAAAACAGAATTAGCAAGGGAATGGGAAAACCACAGCAAATGCATCAACTTCACAAACACAAATATAGTACACTATGTTTGTATAGATATGTGACTGTTGTTGTATGTGACTGAAGTGAAGTTTGCAATTTGAACCATTCAAAGCCCAAAAGGTAGCCATCGTAACCCACAATTGATAACAAGCAATGAAACAGCAGAAAGCAGCATCTATTCAGTAAAATTGATCGCCATCGTGTTTTGTCAGAATAAAACAAATTGCAGAAAAAGTTGTGGAGTTGCAGAAAAAAGAAAGAAAAGAAAACAAAGCTGGGCCTTGGTGGGAGATGAACAGTTTTACAGCTCTAAATCATAGAAAACTTTTACTTGGCAGTCAATTTCAAATCTCAGGCAGACAAAAAAAACTAAACAAATATAGACAGGCTTTAAAGCCACCAAATCAATTTCTATACAACTAAGGGTGACTTTGTTTCAGTGGAAGCTGTATATTAGACTGGAGCTTTAAGGAAATAAAGGACAAAAGTCATTATTAGCAAGGGCTTAAATTCCTTGTTATAAAATAAAGTTGTATTGCACTACTTTGACCTTTTTCTCCATGAAGTAATTATTTAGTTTAGTTTTGGATATAAGCCGTTAGCCTCGGGCATTATTTTAGTCTCATCATCCACTGGTGCAGGCACAGAAGCGACAGCTAGCAGTGAGTTGTCACCAACTGACATAGGCCGTTTGTCATCATGCAATCTGCCCACTTGTTCTAAAAACACAGACGACTCATTTATGTGGAATGGGAGCCAAAGACCCTTTTTTAATCACACCTGAAAGCTGCTGCTGCTGCTGCAGCTGCAGATTGAAGGTCGCAGCAGCGTGTTTCAAAGGATGCACATTCTGCATTTTTGAAACGTCTAAAGAGAGCGAGAATAAACTTGAAAACATAATAGAAGATTTGCAAGAAAAGCATCAACGCAAACATAGCTCAAAACACAATGACAGACATTGATGGTCCGAAATGAAACACTTAGAGTTACCGGCACATGCTATTAGGCCTGCACGATTAATCATTATAAAATCTCGATCCTCAATCAAATCAATCAAAATGTATTTACATAGCACTTTACAGCAACCAGCAGGTATCCAGATCTTGATTCAACCTGTTTTTAGTTTTTTTAAATGAATTTGTTTCTCATTTAATTTTATGAGCCAAATGCATCACAAATGCTACCACTTTCTTCGGTGAGTTTTACACAGACTGTATAAAATAGGTTTTAAAGCGCTCCCAAATGCTGCAATGCTCTCCCTTAAGGCTTGTGGTGATGCAATGTGCTACAAGTGCCAAAAAAAAATAAATCCATGTTTGGTTAAAATTATTGGGTAAATGTCTTTAGTTTCCGTCTTTGTCATAGTCTTCATTTGAGAAAGGAACACAAGGAGGCTAACCTAGGTTACCTTAACAAGGTAAAGGAGAATGACAGTCTGTTGACTATTTACGTTTTTGTACAGTGGCCGACAGGGGTAAATGCCCTGCAATTTAAGAAAACACATGCAAATGGACAAAACACAAGCAAATTAAGAAAACAACTTCATTAAATTTGACAAAACGTATGCGCAACATTTAGCAAACGCATTGCAAATACACACAAGACAACCAAATACACAAACGCGCTGCAAAATCAGAAACAATGCAAAAAGAAAAGCAGACAACAAAAAAACGCTGCATCCAGATTACACAACGGAAGTGCTCCAGGCCTCTAGAGGGAGCGCTAAGTGGAACAGCTGGATATTACAAAAGAGACTAAACTAATAAAACTAAACTGAATTTGAAAACAAAAAGTCAAAAGTGAAATTAAAATAAAATGTATTGAAAAATTAAAAACTATAATAACCTTGGTTTGGTAGGCCTACTTGCCAATTAGTTTTCTTTTGTTTTGTCATGGTAAAAACAAATCGTGGCAGAGAATCATGATTTCCATTTTTCCCCGAAGTGTGCAGGCCTACATGCTATTACCGGCAATGAATTCAATGTCCCTGATGGACAAATTGGTGTTGGCTGGGATTAAAAAGATGACAGCCATATATCGGCCAAACAAATAATTTCAGTCTAACTGCTGGCAGGTCCAGGAAAACAGCCAATTAGGGACTTCTGTCAAGCCACTGAGCAATTACAACAACTCTGACACAGTTCAGTATGATTGGAACGACAGTAACAACAGCAACAACATCTGTGCTGTCATTTCATTTAACAAGAGCAGGAGGAAGAAAACTACCGTAGGTGGTCCTGTCCTCCTCCAATGACATGCCCGACACCATACACCTTGAAAATGAAGTAAGAACCCAATATGATTTAGTGAATGAATGTGCCGCAAGCCAAATTTATTCAAAGCAAAACCTCTCAGACATACGTCCTCCCCCAGGATCTTAAATCATGCTGTCCTCTCAGGATTGTAGTGAGAATGTTTCACTTCTCTACACTTTCACTGATTATTCTGGGGACACGGTGTCCCCAGAATAATCAAGGGTTTGTTATATAGTGCTGTCTATACCCAGGATGCCTCAAATTGGAGATTATGGAATAATGTATGCCTCTGAAGTCACCACTGTCTGAATTTGAAAGAAAAAATAAATAGAAATACATATATTTACTCAATACTTACAAAGTTGGAGTCTGTGATTCTGGAGAAATGTTGTTGATATTTGAACTAACTAACCAAAGAACTATCCCTCTTCCGAATGTTAGCATGTGCCAGATGTACAGTTAGATGTGCCAGATTGGGGTGGCAGTAGCTCAGTCTGTAGGGAGTTGGGTTGGGAACCGGAGGGTCACTGGTTAAAAGTACCATATGGACCAAAAGTACGGAGTGTGGATTGGTGGCTGGAGAGATGCCACTTCACCTCCTGGTGTTGTGTGTGTGTGTGTGTGTGTGTGTGTGTGTGTGTGTGTGTGTGTGTGTGTGTGTGTGTGTATAAATTAACCAAGTGTGGACACAGAGTGTAAAATTGTAATTTCCCCATAAGGGATCAATAAACAGATAAAAATTAAAAATGTACTGTCCCTCTCGCTACCACTGCCTTTCTTTTATACCTCTATGGCCTTTCCCCTGCCCGGTTGTGTCCAGGAGCACGAACCGAATAGTGTTGTGTGGCCCGGACCGAGCCACTTTGTTTGATTCCCATTTACAGAGCCAGGGCTGTGTATGAACACCCGATTCTTTTTGTCAGAACACCCAATGGACAACTAGCGGGAAAAGATATTTGCCTTGTTTGACAAAAAGTGTATTGGATTAGAATCACAGAATCCACGTAAAAGCTGTTTCAAAAGGAAACACCACTATATTTATTTGACAGATACTGTATATATATATGTTACTTTTTAGATTTTACCTGACAGACATATGATTTTTTTTTAACCTAATCTTACTTGCTTCTACTTAACGTTTTTATTTATTTATTACTGTAGCTATGTTATTTGATTTACTTTATACTTGCTCTTTTTTTACCTTGAATGTGACTGTGAGAAACTGCAACTAAATAATTTCCCCAAGGGGATCAATTTCTAGTATTCTGATTCTCATTCTGATTATGATAATCTTATAAAATACAAAAGATTTATTTTGGGCTCGTACTCGCTTGCAAAAAACAGCAGTGCCACAGTATCTGACTGGGTCATGTTTCAGATGTTTATGAGCACGGAGGAAAAACTCTCTATTAATTCAAAAAAAACAAGCAAAAGTAACCTCATAAATCATCTCACAATCCCTCAGTTTCTTCATATGACCCATTGAAGGGGACCCAGCCTCTAGGTTGGGAACCAACTACCAACAGTAAATATTTAAAGTAGTTAGTGTAAAACTAGCTCCACCTCGATCAGCTTCAACAGTAAATGCTCCTTATGCAATATGCACTGATGCATTAACAATCCAGAAGGCTTATATAATAATATCAGCCCCTGTAATGGCCCTCACAGGGGCCATTTTTCTGCAGAATGAGTACCTTTACTTTGATATATCAAGTTAATTTAGTTGACAATACTTCTATACTGGAGGTTTTTAATGGAGTGTTACCAGTACATTTACTCAAGTAAAAGATCTGCATATTTCTTTCACAATGTCAAAGAAATCATTACTTATGAACTTTTCTCTGCACAAGATCTACAGAATTGAAACCAGCACACCTTGAGATTTTGTTCTCCAGAGTCAAATGAGTATTAAGAAGAATAACACTAACAAGTCAAATTGTGGATCACAATGCACTATTATAAAGTAATATTACAAACATGGCACAGCTGCAGATCTGTTCTGGTCTGATCCCTGATTAACAGTTGCCTTGAGATGTCCCCATTGAAAAAACTGAGAAAATAAACATGAGTGGGCCATGTTTTAAACAAAGCCAACTTGAGATGCGTAGCACGAAGCAATGCTCACTCACAGCCTCTTTATTCCTTCCTCCTCTCCTCCCAGCTCCCTCTTTCCCCTCTCCTCCCTCACCCTGTCACAATTCTTGACTGGTGTGCAACAACTCGGGAGGAGAAATGAATGATATATCCTCTGCTAAAAGCATCTAAAGAATCGAACCAGCAAACTAAATGGATAGATGGACGACAAGATGATGATAGGGGTAAGGGAAGTGGAGGCACACAGAGGAGAAAGGAGAGTTGCATTTCGCTCGATCCTTTAAAGGGAAGAAGGGTGGATGGATAGGGGCTATGAGACACAGAAATGCTATTTTTTTTTTTAACAGCAACAGTTTCTATAAATAGCACCATTACATTCTTTGCTCTCTCCTCCCTGATATACGCCACGCAAGAATTGTGAGAGAAGAGAGATAGACGAGGGACAATGTCTGCCTGCTTTTTTCTCTCAATGACATTCAGTAAAACAGGAGGGAAATGAGGGGAGAAAATGAATGGAGGTGTTAAATAGTAGCGCCATCCATGCACAACCAAATGCATTCCTATTTCTGAGAGGAAGATTAATAAAGGATTGGATTAGTCTCTGTCTCTCTTAATTACTGGACATGGTTTTGAACAAGGAAGCCATTACAACAAGTCAAATTTGAAAAATACCATTCGACAAAAACACTGTATGTCCGTGTGAGAGGAGCATGTAATCAGGATATACTGCCTAATCATTTAAATCTTGTATTGTTACAGTTTGGTGCTGGACCAGATGAGTGCTGCATCGGGACTTTCTGTGCTTCGCCAGCGACCACCTAAAAATACTGAATATCAAGGTGTTTTTTTTAACCTTTATTTAGCTTTGCTGAGATATTGCTGAAGGCTATTAGGTTAGATCTTTAAACAGCACACTTAATAGGGGTAATAAAGTGGGGGTATTTATATGCCTTATACTGTATATATATATATATATATATATATATATATATATATATATATATATATATATATATATATATATATATATATATATATATATATATATATATTTGGGCTGTTAGGTCTCCCAATACCTCTCCTGTAAAATTGCATTTATAAGAATGGGAAAAGCCAAATGCTCGGTTTCTCTGTGCTACGCCAGAGCCTGTGTTTCACAGCCAGAGCTGGTTCAAAGTGAAACCAGTAGTGGGTCCATAATCAAAAGTGAAGTTTGCTCTGTGTGGGCGCTCAGGCTCATAGTGATCGCTTTCTCTTTGGCTGACTCTCAAAGTAGAGCAGAATGAATTGTTTGTGAATAGAATCAACTGTATGACCCAGAACCAAAGCCTGGAGAAAGCAGCCAGGGGAAAGCCAGGCCAGATGACTCTGCACTGCATGCCATGAGACTTTTCTTCTTTTGCCTGCTTCCATGGCATTTGGTAAAAATGTGAAGCTAATAAAAAAATCTGCTAATAGGCACGTACACTGTACAGGAAGGACGGGAGTGAATTCATTCCTAACACCAAACTGTGCCGACAGATGCACTTTTTAAATTTGAAGAAGTGGTCTGGCACCAAAACTGACAGGATCTCAGCAAAATGACATTTCAGCCATCCGCGCAGCTGTTACTCTTTTTTTATATGTTAACAGTGACTTGGAGCTGAATCAGAAATCAGTCCCAACACTGAAAATAAACAAGTATTCAGGGAATGAATGTGTGTCTCTCCAATCAGCTCTACTCTAGCGCCTGCATCCACAATGACACTTGTCCACAACCCTGCATGTACAGACAGAGATGCTGGGAAAAGGCCTTCCTCACACTGCATACATTGCTGATTCTCACCCAGTCTGCTTTGAGGAGTGAGCAGATCTACATGGGGTGTCAACCGAGTCCGTTCCCTACTCTCCAAATTAGAAAAAATGTGCAAAGAGTGTGGGGACGTGCAAGTAGAGTACGTCTGCTCAGCTGTCTACCCTGAGGACCTTGGACAGATTTCTCCATCAGTGGGGGACAGAAGAGATAGTCAGATCCTTGTTGCATGCTTACTAAAGTACCAATTATAACATCTTGAACGGTCAAAAAAAGAAGGGGAGAGAAGCACATCAACTGAAATATACGAGGTTTTGGACTGTAGGAAGAGTTTATAGATGATCTCTTCTTTGTTTATTTGTCTTTCAAAGCTCTTTACTACAAAAGTCTCTCATGGGGTCTTAGTTTGAGTCTAATGATTCATTTAGTAAACTCTTTGGAGATGACAATTAACAGCAGAACGCTCGCATCATTAGGGTATCAAATCTCAATACAGGTGTTTCTCAATATGTACATAACAATGAGTATTAAAAAATGTGTGCCAAAAGCTTATGGTCAAATCTTGTTTAAATATTGTATAAATATTGTCTAATAATCCTTATTTAAATTAGTTTTAAAGGCAGAATTAAATAAGTTAGTTATTTTGTGCTCACACAGAAAGGCATTGCTAATGTGTTTTTATTGAACCATTAATTAATTGTAACTGCATGTTGGTGCAACAAGGGTTAAATTCAATACTGTTGCATAAGCCCAGCCTGGTTTTATACATGTAATAAGCCATTAATGACGAGACATGACATCAAGGGAGGAATTCTTGTTGAGGTCCTTTTAGGCTTATTGGCTTAAGTGCATTCTTTAATGCACCTACAGAACCTACAGAAGAATTTCACTGCTCCGAACTAACTGAAAATTCAGGAAAAACCTGCCCAATGACTGGACGACTAACAATAAAACATACAAGCACCAGTGTTCACTTATCACTCTTAAAGACACATTTTGGCATTGTTGGATACTCAAGTATTCCTCTTTTGTGCATATTAGGTTTACTTATCTGTTCATATGCCTGCTGTTGAGATAAAGAGGATTGACTGCATAGCTAACTGTCAAAGTGGAGTCATGTAGCAAGTTATCCGGCCAGATAGACTCTATGTGGGACTAATTCACCCTGACATCCTATCAAAAGTTAACTGTGCTCCAACTCCACAGACGGCCCTCTCCAACCCCGGGGCTTGATCAGCTATGATTGGTTGGTCCTGTGTCAAACAGGTGCAGTTGTGCTCAGCTTTGAACATTTCTCAGACGCAGAGAGCGAGGGAGGATTAAAAAAGAGAGGGAGAAAAGTGAAGCGAGAAAGGATAAAAAGAAAAAGTTGTAGGGATGGATAGAAAGTGAGAACGAGAGACAAAAATTAGTCAGTTAGACGGAGCCAAGAAAGAAGAGGACAGAGCGAAATGACCCACTTTACAGCGCAAACACATATGAGCTAAATATAACTGTTCACTGTGAAGCATGTATTCCAAGCAAAAAGCTTTTAACATGCTCTGCTTCAAAGAGAGACAGTAAACTGACAACAAAAATAGATTGCCTTAATTTAGAACTGAGTAACATCTATAAATATTTGATAAGAGACACAAACTTCCTCTATTTGGCAACCACAACAGGAACTATAGTAATGGAAGAGGAAAGTTCAGGTTTTCTGGAAAGCTATCCATTTTTTTTTTAAACATGCTGCCTTACCAACTTTAACCGCAACAACTACAGACTTATTTTCACAATTGTATGCTTTTTAAAACTATCACAGATCTCCGTGTTTATTGATGTTTTGTTTTACAGTGTAAGTGGAATAAATATGATCATTGTATTTTAATGTCAGCACTGCAATATGAAAAAGAATTGCAGTTTTAGCACGAAGGCACAGCACATTTTTAGTTCAAAATAAAAGTCTATTTTGGGCTATGTCTGCATACATTTATTTCCCGCAGTCTAATTTGGCAGATTATCATTATAAAATCCAGATTACTCAACAACTTAATGTTCTGTATTTGCGCTATTAAACCTCACTACATCAATAAAGTAACAAATAATAAAACATAGTGTACATTATTGTTTTACCAATTCATTTTCTGCACATCCATATTTCTCATTCGAGTCCTGCCAGATCGGATCTGCTATGCTACTCAGCTTTAACAGTCCAGCGTCTTGTTTCTGCCTCACTTGTTATGACCTTTTGACTGTCTATGCCCTTTTTGTTCTGGCTACCTGTCTGCTGCTGAGCCGGGTTTTTGTTTTGACCGTCAACCCAGTTTACTTTTGGTCTCTGAGTCATGCATTGGAGTCCTCAGTATCACAGATGATATATACTTAATATTCAATTCAATTTTATTTATAGTATCAAATCGTAACAAGAGTTATCTAACTACACTTTACGGATAGAGTAGGTCTAGACCACACTCTATAATTTAAAAAGACCTAACAATTCCAGTAATTCTCCCAAAAGCGAGTATTTACGATGGCGAGGAAAAACTTCCTTTTAGGATGAAACTTAAGACAGAGCGAGGCTCTTGGTAGGTGGTGTCTGCTGATGCCGATTGGGGGTGTGATAAACAGTGGCAATAATAGTCAAAATATAGATAATGGAACTATGGCTAGAAATAGTTCTTGTAGTAGTTCATGGCGTAGCAAGGCACTGCATGGCGTAGCAGGGTGTGGCAGGACATAGCAGGGCGCATGCGGAGCAGGACCACGGCAACAGCTGCAACCATAATTTGGGTGCCACCCTAATCCAAGGAAAATGGCTGGGCAAATATATGAATAGTGTGAAAACACCATAGGGATGAACATTGATTTGTGAATACGATCAGAGTTTTGCTCTGATGTTCAAGCACAAACAATGTTTGTAGTTAACAGAAAGCCGAACAACGTTTTGCTTCAGAGTTCACGGGAACTGCTCTGAGCTCACCCCTTCACACGTTTTGCTGTGCTGATTAAAGTGCTGATTAAATTAGTAGTGTTGTAATTAGCTCTGCAGCCACCACCTCTCCAAACACATGTAATGGAACAATTATATATAACTGTGTTTGGTCTGCCATTTAAAAGTAATTCCAGACAGCCATCCAGCTGACAGGCATCCAACCAACATGTATAAGCATTATTAGCGTCAGGAATTAGATACTGTACATGTTCCACCTTTAAAGTGCTCATATTATGCTTTTTGCCCCTTTCCTTTATGGTGTTATCTATCTTTTTTGTGCAGGTTAGAAGTTTACAAAGTGAAAAGGCCCATAGTCCACCCCAAGGGACATAGCATCTCCAACAGAAAACACGGTTCACAAACTGCTCCAAACTGCTCTATTATAGTCCAGCCATTACTTCCTTGATGTTATAATGCTCACCTAGCTGCTAGCGTGGCACGCCTTCATACTCTGCAACTGACTAGCTAGTAGTCCTTACCTAGGAACTTCGCATGTGCAACTTCCAAGAAAGATGGAACAGAAATGAGATGCCTCACACTGTAGCTAAAACAGAGAGCTCAAAACACAGGGTGAAAAGAGGAGCTGTGGCAATGTGCAGTACGGCAAAAATATTGTGTTTTTTTAAAGTTAAACCATGTAAACCTATTCTGGTACAACCTCTAAATACAACTGTGCTCTGCTGCACTATGCCATATTATGACTGTCTTCATTGACATTGACTCCCTCCATCCGGGCCAAATCAGTGACACACAAACAGCCTCAGATCTGCAGCTTCAATCACACAGCGAGAACAGAGCCCAGAGAATCTCATCGTCATCAGGGACCGGATCTGATAAACTGCCAAGTTTCTGCACACGACACAACAGGGTGCCAAAGGATGCAAAATATTTCACAAAAACCAGAAAGGTCGACGTTTGTGAGGAAGAAGAGATGTGGCTGGAAGGTTAGAAAGGCTTCACAATGGTGAAGTGATCGATGAACGACTGGAATATTCAGCAATATTTATCTCTTTCCCCCAGTGTTTAATTTGCCTCATGCTCATACGTCATGAAGGTCATGGTACTGTGTACTGAATATTTTGTTCTGTCCTGTTTGGTAACACAGACAAGGACCTGCATTGTCAGCCAGGTTAATGTTGCAGAGCATTACAAGTAGCCCTAAATAGAGGTTGGACACTGTAGAGGATTTTCATAAAACAAAGACAACACAAATCTAAACTCCTCATCATTTTGCCTTCACTCATTTGCATATTCATCAGATCTAAATGTGGAAAATCTGCACCTTTTCCCTCTTTGATCACTGTGAATCAGCCTCAGTATGTGCAAGTGTGTCAAGTGCAAAATTGGCAAGTGGCTTACATTTCAAGTTGATTGAGCTTTAGCACAAAGCATCCTGAGGCTACAGGTGACATTTTAATACAGTGAGTGACAAGTCTTAGTGCAGGTGTGACATGAATATGAAAATAACCAATTTGCAATACCAGTCCTTTGAAATTGAATTGGTCTTCTCCACTGGGCTGTAGTCAGTATTCTGGGCTGTGGTTATGGAAGTGAATTTTCTTTTTTCCCCAAATCTTAACAATGTGGTTCTGCCCCAAACTACAAAAGTATTTTTTCCTTTAGAACCAGTACCAATTACATCAAACTTTCTTGGACCGGCCCATCAATAATTTATGTTATTACATGGCTTGGTTGATTTCTAAGGCATTCTGCGGTCTGTTATGTTCATGATAACAGACCGTTGGTATCAGCACGACTATTGCTGCCCATTGGAGAAACAAGGAATATAGAATAGTTTGGAAATAAGCATTTTGGGAAAATAAGTTTATTTGCTTTCTTGCTGAGAGTTAGATAAGAAGTTTGACACATCTCTCATGTCTGTAGGCTACAATGAAGTTAAAGCTAGCAGCCAGTTAGCTTAGAATAAAGACTTGAAACTGTTTGCCTTGCTTGTCACAAGGCAACAAAATCTACCTACAAGCATATCTTAAGATCACACCACGTCCACATGTATCTTGTTTGACTGAACTGTACAAATATGTACGTGTAAAAAGACGTTTTAAGGGGGCTAGCTGTTTCCTCATGTTATCAGTCTGTGTGCTAAGCTAACTGGCTGCTAGCTGTAGCTTCAAGTTTAACAGACAGATACTGTATGAGACTGGTATCTCCCCATCTAACTCTCAGAAAGACACTTAATAAGCATAGTTCCCATAATGTCACACTGCCTTACAACACCAAAGGTCAAGGACATCAGTATTTTTTAATGCCTAAAACAATACTTCTTTGTAGAGCTGCAACTGACTATTTTCAATATTCATTAATCTACCGATTATTTTACGCAATTAAGCAACTTATCCTTTGGTAGTTAAATAGTGAAAAATAACAATTACAATTTCCCAAAGCCCAAGTCTTCAAGTGTCTTGTTTTGTCCCAACAAAATTCTAAAATTAACTAATTAATATGCCTCTTTCATTTTCACATCACATGTCACAGTATGAAAAGCACAGGTTTAAATGATTGAATTCCATTTAACTGCTTTGAAAAAGGCGTCTACTTTGATACTTTTCTAGAAACTCATACAATAGAAGTGAAAAAAACTACTCAAGTTGTATGGTCAACATCAGATTAATTGTGCCTTTTGCTCAGTGGTTGATAGATGTTGCCTTGGTGTCAGCTTTCTTGGTGTTTTACTTGCGTCCATTCACACAAATTCCGGTTAAAATAAACTACCTTGAGTTGTTTGAAATCAAATAGTCTGTCAGGTTTATGCACCAAAAGTACCAGACTATATTGGCTTAACCTTCCCTTCTTTTCTCTCCAGCTGACATTCACAGACACAGTGATGCAAGCTGAAGCACTCAGGCCTGAGACAGATCTGAATAGAATTGTAATGAGTCAAAGCCCCGCCAGATTCTCTTCAGGTAAGGGATCAACCGATTTGGATTTTTTAGTGCCAACGCCGATTTTCTTTTAATCAGCCTTAGCCGATATTTGGAGCCAATACTGCTTTTGCTTCCTCAATATACATGATAAAAATGTAAACCCTGCCACGCTGGATTTGTTTTCGGAATGTGCTCTGCTATTTCTTTACAAAATACTAAACAAAAACACAGATAAGTGTCATTTCTGCTATCATCTTACATTCATATCACCCAAATTATCTGTGCAATGTGCATCATATGGATGAATGCAGTGCATATGGTTATCTGTGCAAGGGTAAAAGGCTTTCATCAACA
>NC_045746.1:16318424-16318511 GCF_008692095.1 Etheostoma spectabile
CACAGCCTTGATGATGCATTGCTTGCTGACATTTAAGACAGATATAATCAACACATTTAAATAATTTAAGAAAACAATAAACCTAAA
>NC_045746.1:16318521-16322265 GCF_008692095.1 Etheostoma spectabile
AGCCATTGAAATAAAGTGCTTGATTTGTAATTTAAGATTGCCATGGTGCTAGTGGTGGAGGGGCAGCGCATGGTCTGCACATGAACTGCAGCGTACTGAACAACACAGAGCTGAGCGCCTGTCTGTAAATAATGCCGGGAAAAAACTATAGGCGAACGCAGCAGCCACGCAAAAAAACGCAAATATCGGCCCAATATATCGGCTGGCCATTAAAATCTGAAGAAAAAAGTTAGGAGGTGCAAATACGTATGTAGATGAGAGTCAAAGTCTAATATGTGAATGCTGGCATTGCTACATGACAACTTTTCTTTTCTTTTTTTTTTAAATTGTATCATCTGCTTAGCCTTTCTAAATTCCAGGCAGCAGCACGTCAGTATACTGCATCAAAGATGGCTTCAGCACCACTCTCCAAAGACATTTGCTACATCTTGTGTCATCTTAATCCCATTCCTGCTGAGTAAGGTTGGGGAGAGGCTACCTCACCGTAGCAACTCGAATAATATGTAATCCTATTCCACCAACTCAAATGAACATGTTTATTCTACTAATTCTATTTGTGGGCCAGATCCCGGGGATGGATTTGAAATGAGTTTTCTGAATGGGTGCACAGGCATGCAGAGCAGGCAGGGCAGGACATATCAAGGAGGCTAGAGAGGAGAGGGAATGAAATGAACTACCTCTGCCCCGGGTGTAAACACGGCTGTGGTTTAACATGGGGTCCAGTACTTGGCTTTTTTTTCTGTGTTTGCATATATACATCCAAATACACATGCTTCTGTCACATGCTTATGTGTACCTATAAGAAACCTAGCTATTCATTATTGCCCTCCGGTCATGTAGCCATTTTATAACCAGCCAAATATGACATACAGATTACATAAGCATGCATTCAGACTGAAAATAATGTGTGCTGCTGACCCGGTGATTAAGATGCATTCCATACATAGAGGTTTAAGCAACATACTTGTGCCAAAAGAGTAAACAATAAATAAATAAAATACAACCACCACAACATCAGTGGTCTTATTCCACCAGTTTGTTGCATGTTATAACCCTTTCTCTGTCCTGTTTGTCTCTAGGCATTTTCAAGCAAAATATGACAGCAGTCATTAAGCCATTCATTTTAGCTGCTATGAAGCAACAGTACGTGAGAATATAATGTCTCCAACTGTGCTGAAGACTTGAGGCAGGATGATCAACAGCTTCGTCACCAGGGGCCTTTAGTCAAATATGGAATGCAACTGCTGTGCCTAAATAGCACAATTATGAAGCTGTATTTGTGACGAGTTGGGTGTTCCAAGCACAAGTACAGCTGCATGTAATGGTACATGTATGTGTAAGGAGGTTTGCTACTCACTTTTACCAACTGATGATGTAATCCGTCTAAAAGAGTGCATCAGAATCACTGTCCGATATGATGTAACAATCTCCAAGACTCTTGTCTCACACCTCTTGCGGGTAAAATAAATGTGTCAGGGAGAGTCACATATTTTCTGACACTCCAGCATAACATATTCTTCAAGCACTTCATTTCCAGGCTGGACTTTAAAAGAACATGCAATGGGGTTTTCATTTTTTCCAAACAACAAAAAAGATGCTCAAACAAAGAAGCAATAAACAGATTATGAAGTGGAGTCTGAACTAATAGTAGCTATTATGAACTTGCACACTATATAAAAGCTGATTAAGCCTTTCTCTAGATTGTCAATCGAACCACTTGTCAGCATTTAAGGATTATCAGTACATTTGTGGAGCTTTGTGTTGTCTTGCACAGACAGAGAGGAATTTGCCAAACACAGCTAAGTGAAAGTGCCTTCTAGAGTAACGCTCAAATGGCAAAAGGCACTCTCCAAATATGCTTGTGTCTCAAAGAGCTTATTGTCGTCTCACGTGTTATAAATTATTAAATCAATGACCTATATTCTCTTGTCTTAGAGCGGTTGGTAGAGCACTGAACAGAAAACAGTGACATGGCAGAGTTGTTGTGATTTCTCTCCCCAACCAAAGTGATGGTGCTGCAATGAACTTGGTTTGAACTTGAAGAAATAAACAACCAGTTTTAATTAGACTTTCTAGCTAATTGTGGCAAATTTAGAGATGGAGATTAGTTTGCGCTATGGAAACAATCAGTAAGTGTCATCTAAGAGGGAAGGGGATAGGAGCACAACAAAAATAGGATATTTCACATGGTTATACAGGCCAATTTAATTGTCTTTAATTTCCTTTCAATTAACTTCTCAATTTCAGAACACAATCTAAATCATAAAATGAAATGATGCTAAAGAAGTTGGAACAATAATTAAATCCTTTACTCAAGTAAGAGAATCAATACAACAATGTAAAAATATTCAACTAAAAGTAGAAATGCACCAATCTGACTTTTTCAGTCCCGACACCGATACCTGGGCTTTCCAGTATATGTTTATATATAAGTATAGAATGTATTAGAATTGACCAATTGTTAATGATACCTGATCCAGCTATTTGAGTCAGTATTGGCCCGATATCCAAGATCAGTATTAGATCGGTGCATAAAAGGAAATCCTCCCTAAAGTAAATAACTATTAGCAGTAAATGTACGTAAAATGTCAAAAGTTAAAAAACTGGTTTTGCTGAAATATGGCCCCTTTGATTGAAATACTAGTACATATGACATTAAGCTATCAATACTGTTGTTCCTCAAAAATCACAACATAAATTCTTTGGGGTCGTGAGATGATTAATTGGGAAGGAAATTAGAAAATCTTTTTTAGGAAATATTGGATATTGTAACCTCTTTGAGCTGTGGAACAAAGCCATTTTAGAACGTTGGTCAATAAGTGTTTCTTTGAAGCTGCTAACAACTTACAGACATCTGATACATGACAAGGGGGGGGGAAGTCACAAGCCAACACGCTAATCTAGTGTTTTTTTTTTTTAATGTAAAATCTAAATCTGGAAAGTAATGTGAAATGTAATGGCCTAGAAGTTTAAAGTAGCAGAAAATGAAAATTATGAAGTACAAGTACCTCTATTCCTTATTAGATTGACATTACGTTAATGTAAATTCCACCACTGAATCATATCTGACTTACTTTTCTCTTAGAGGCGTGAGTACTATCAACTATTGCCACAGTAGTGGGCTGTATAGGATGTTTTGGCTGCCCTCGCTAAACATGATCACCTTGTGTGTTTAGAAGTGCGGTTTTTCTCCCCAATTCTGGCAAGGAAATCAGTTATAGCAGCTTCAGGGGATAGGGACATCACTCATCTCTCTCAATGACAAGTCAGTGAATCATGATTGAATGCACTGAGATGTCCTGTATTGTAACTCCTTGAACTGTTCAAGTCACAAATTGCATTGATGCTTTATTTCACGCTTAGTTTTTGCATTTCTGCAACAATGACAAAAGAAAAAAAAAGCTTTCAATAATTGTATTTTACTGCTAAAATGGCATTTGTGCATTACACTATGCTGGTATCTTACAGTAATAGTTCTGAGATTATTCTTTATGTGAAATAGTTAAGTTTTATTGAAAAGGACATAGTTGTATCATATTTTTTTAATTCCATGGTTGTGGAGAGCACAAAGTATGTTTCTCCATAACTATTGTATCTAACAAAGAGATGCAAACCCGCAGATTTTGTTCATCTTAGTTACCCTGAAAAAAAAAAGATGAGAAAGGGATGAAGAAATGGATGAAACTGGATAACGGATAAACCATTCAGCTCTGCTACAAAGTGTTCAGCAGCTTCAGCAACCCC